>NC_080163.1:170163620-170429620 GCF_950295315.1 Erinaceus europaeus
CTCACTGTCCTGCTGCATCGTCTGAGTGCTGGACCAGGCTGAGGGGTTCCTCAGACTTCTATTTCTTTCTTAGCTTTCCTTAGTATCTTATAAACTCAAAGAAAATACGACATTCTTACTAATGATGCGATGTTTGAACAATGCTTTTGCTTACTCCATCCAGGAAAAACGAGACAGATGTTTGTCTTATGCCATAAAGAATGATTAGAATATTAAGGAGGAAATGGATCACATATCCTAGATTTCCTCATGCTGCTGTCACACAGGTCAGGCATAGTCAGGTGGCCGTGATTTCATTCAGTTCCCTGGGCTGTCAGAGACTCAATGGAACTTCACCTCCAAAAGGTTCAAGCAGATTTGCTTTAGCTGCAGTTTTGGGATTCAGCCACCTGAGGGCACTCATCCCCTACACATGGCAGCAAAGTGAACAAAGGTCAGTTTTCTTCAAGTACTTAGAAACTGGATTCTTCTAATAGACCAGTCACATATTTTAATTGTGAATGATCAAACTTATGACAGTGCATAATTCTGAATAAGAATCAGAAATTGAAAGTACATGTAGATTGATATTAAGAGTCAGCTAGAGGCATTCAGCAATTTTTTTTTATTTAAGAAAGGATAAATTAACAAAATCATAGGGTAGGAGGGGTAGAACTCCACAGAATGAACAAAAATCACTCAGTTTTCTTCAAGTACTTAGAAACTGGATTCTTCTAATAGACCAGTCACATATTTTAATTGTGAATGATCAAACTTATGACAGTGCATAATGTTGAATAAGAATCAGAAATTGAAAGTACATGTAGATTGATATTAACAGTCAGCTAGAGGCATTCAGCAATTTTCTTTTTTTTATTTAAGAAAAGATAAATTAACAAAACCATAGGGTAGGAGGGGTACAACTCCACAAAATGAACAAAAATCACTCAGTTTTCTTCAAGTACTTAGAAACTGGATTCTTCTAATAGACCAGTCACATATTTTAATTGTGAATGATCAAACTTATGACAGTGCATAATGTTGAATAAGAATCAGAAATTGAAAGTACATGTAAATTGATATTAACAGTCAGCTAGAGGCATTTAGCAATTTTCTATTTCATTTTATTTTATTTGTTATTGGATAGAGACAGAGAGGAATTGAGAGAAGAGGAGGAGATAGAGAGCGAGAGAGACAGAGAGACACCTGCAGCTCTACTTCACCACTTGTGAAGCTTTCCCCCTGTAGGTGAGGACCGGGGGCTTGTACCCCAGTCCTTGCACACTGTAGTGTGTGTGTGCTTAACCAGGTGCACCACCACCCGGCCCCCCAGCAACATTTTGTAAGATGATTCTTTCCATGGTTTATGTTTTAGAAGAATTTAGAAACTATTCCATACTTTAGCAATGTATTTGAATCTAAATTTACACATCCTTTTTATGTCTCCAAAATTAACTAGCACAATAGTTTGACTTTCCTGAGGACATTTGGGATCAATTCTCTTCTTTGTGTCCAGGGTTATAACTGCTGGGGCTCAGTATAGGCAATAGGACTTCACTGCAGCCATCAGCTCTCCCCTCCTTTTTTTGGATAGGACAGAAAGAAATTAAGAAGGGAGGGGATATAGAGAATGAGAGAAAGACAGACACCTGCCGACCTGCTTTGCCACTTGTGAAGTGTCCTGTTGTAGGTGAGTAGTGGTGGTTCAGACCTCAGTCCTTGTGTTGAGTTCTTGCACATAGTACTACATGCACTTAACTGGGTGTACCACTCCCCACCCCAAAATGAATCTATTAGATGGACAGCTTTTTATCCAATGTCCTAGGGAAACATTAATAAGTGATCTTTTACTTATTTATTTGTGATTAACAAAATCATTTGAATAATAACTGTGGCTCATACATTTTGGACAAAGAATAAAACAGACATTTCTTCATAAAATAGTTCTGTCTGCAAAGGAAATTCTTCAGATGAGAGAGAGGGAAAGGATCCAGCAGAAGGCAGCATTGTTTGGCCTTCAGTTTCAAGATTGAGCCCCAGGGGGTGGTCAGCTCCTAACAGCCAACTACAGAGAAACTCCACAGGGCCGCTGGGTGGTGGCTCACCCTGAGGAGAGCACATGTTTTCCTGCCCAAGGACTGGGGTACAAGCCCCTCAATTTCTCTCTGTTCTATCAACTGCAATAAATAAAGTTAAAATAAAAAATTCTAAGGAGAGATAAATACAGGGCATCTACTCAACATATGCTGCGCTAGGGTCCAGACCTGGGACCTCAGGATTGAATTTTATGTCTATGTGCTAAGTCATCTGCCCAAGCACAGCAAAAATCTGTGCATCTCTCTCCTCCTCCTCCTCCTCCTCCTCCTTCTTCTCCTGTTCTTTGTCTTCTCCTTCGTCTTTCTTCTTCTCTCTCTCTCTCATTCTCTCTCTCTCTTCTTCAGGGATTTAATAGAGCTTTACAAAATCACAAGGTTTCAGGGGTGTAATTTCAGCTCATACATGGTAACTGTATATCACCACAACTGCCATCAAAGTTCTGTGACAACCCCCAAAAAAGCACTTTTGTCATAAAGCCCAAGAGAGCATTTAGTTACTATAGTTTGTTTGTTCCTTTGCCTCCAGGGTTATCGCTGGGACTCATGCCAGCACTATGTATCCTCTGCTCCTGGCAGACATTTTTTCATTTTTTTGGATACGACAGAGAGGGAGAAAGACAGACATCTGCTGACCTGCTTCACCACTGTGAAGTGGTCCTCCTGCAGGTGGGGAGCCAGGGGTTACTATAGGTTTTAAAAGTTAATTCAGTCAAACATATCCCAGATATGAGTGAAATAATCTGGTAGTTGTCTTTCAGCTCTTTACTTAAGTGACTCAGCATAATTACCTCCAGAGCCGACCATCTTGTTCCCAGTGATACACTGTCATCTTTGTTGATAGCAGAGCAGTGTTCCATTGACTATATGCCCCCATAACCTCTATATGAGCTGGAGGCTCACTGTGGTCTGAATCTGCATTTGCAAATGTCCCTGTAAGTGGGCTGGGGAGTCAGCAGAATTGTTCTGCCAATGACTCAGAAGCCTGAGGCTCTGAGCTTCCTGGTCCTGTTTCAGCCCCAGAATCATCCAGAGCAGAGCATCCAGTGAGCAGCTGAGAAAAAAATCTAAGGCCCCTGTAACCTCTGAGGTCATGACCTCTGGTGTCTTCTGTCCCTTGACTTGGGCCAGTGCTGGTTCACTCAGTCCCTCTCTCTCCTCCTCTCACTCTTCTTCTGTCTGTCTCTATAATAAATAATAATAATGATAAGATAATGAAAGGGAATCTGGCCACTGAGTGGAATAAATTCATCACGCTGGCACAGATCCAGACCCATAGAGAGAACCCCTGTGGTTAAAAATAAATAAATAAATAAATATTAAAAATGTTTTTAAATTTTATAAAATCAAACTTCACATGACAATTAAATAAAATGTTTTATATTGATGTGCTACCAATACAATGAAATAGTAGGATGAAGTCTGTGTAGGAAATTATTTCTTCCACCAACTAGGTTGTTGGGCCTATGGATCAAAGACCTTAAGGCTGTTTAATTTTTTTTTTCTCCTGTACTTTTTAGCATCACTGGGGCTTGACTGTCTATGCCAGTTTCTTCTACACAGAGACACAGAGAGGGGAAAACTCTCAGCACTGTCGTCTTCTACAGTGTGGTGAGGCCCAGGCCTGAGCCAAGGTGGTGTACAGGGCAAAGCGGGCAACTGTCTGGCTCGGCCATCTTGCTGGTCCTGAAGGGTCTTTCCTAACTCTGTTCTAGCTTTTACCTCATTTTATAACATTTCAACATACTCACTGTTTAGTATAAGACAGTTTCCAGATTTAAAAATTTTTTATTAATTAATGAGAAAGATAGGAGGAGAAAGAGAAAGAACCAGATATCACTCTGGTACATGTGCTGCCAGGGACTGAACTCAGGACCTCATGCCTCACAGTCAAGTGCTTTATCCACTGCACCATCTCCAGGACCACCAGATTTTTAGCTTCTGAGATCAGACAAGATCGGCCGTGTTCTGGGTTTGATGGCCGTAGACACCACCAGAATTTTAAAATGTATTCATTCACTTAAATTTCACCACTGAGTAAATCCTCCTACTTTATATCCACTCATTCAAAAATATACATTAAACATGTTTTCTGATGCAGAACAGTATATGGCAAGACCAGGACAAATGAAACAAAGTCATGACACTTTTGAAATGAGAAATTATTACTACTATTGTTATCTTTATTTATTGGATAGAGACAGCCAGAAATCTTGAAGGTAGGGGGTAATAGAGAGTTAGAGAGATGGAGAGACACCTTCAGCCCTGCTTCACCACTTGTAAAACCTTCCTCCTGCAGGTGAGGACCGGAGGCTCAAACCCTGGTCCATCAGTGCCATCACAGCCACCCATCCTGGGGTCCAGCCTCTCCCTGCGCCAAGTCCCTCATGACAGCAGGGCTGCACTGCAGGTCTGTGGACTGAACAAGGGAGAGGATGCTGAGGAACTCTGTTAATAATCAAGACGACTGAAGCCCAGGTGGGTGGAGGAGGAAAGGAGCCTTTTATTCCTGCTTGGACCAGGAGCTCAGATCTTTCTGATAAGGCTGGCAGAGGACAGAGGGGTGGCGCAGGATTATATGGGGTGCAGGCTGGAGAGCAAAAACCGTCATCCCAGAAGCAGAGGCTGCAGGTTAAGGGGTGGGACTTGGACCCCATGCTCAGGGTCTGGTTGCCTTAGTTACTGTTATCTTTCCTGCAGAGCAGTGTCTGGGAAAGTTGAGCCTCCACATAAGAGACCCCACGGGGGGGGGGACCTCTAGGAAGCAGGAGCTAGTGGGGTTACAGAAGTGCCATCTCAGTAAAGATTCAGCCGGCCTTCACCACCTCCACCTGTCCTCCCTTGCTCACCCCGTGAAGGCCAGCCTGCACTACACACCTGCACTGCCTCAGACCTACACTTCCTGACCCTTTAGTACAGTTTCACTTTTTAATTTATTTTAATTTCCTTATTGGGGATTAATGTTTTACATTTGACAGTAAATACAATAATTTGTACATGCATAACATTTCTCAGTTTTCCACATATCAATACAACTCCACTAGGTCCTCTGTCATCCTTTGTGGACCTGTATAGAGGGTGATAATTTTTTTTTAATTTCTTCATTGGGGAATTAATGTTTTACATTGGATGGTAAATACAATAGTTCATACATGCATAACATTTCCCAGTTTTCCATATAACAATACTTCCCCCACTAGGTCCTCTGTCATCCTTCTTGGATCTGTATTCTCCCCACCCACCCAGCCCAGAGTCCTTTACTTTGGTGTAATATGTGAATTCCAGTTCAGGTTCTACTTGTGTTTTCTTTTCTCATCTTGTTTTTCAACTTCTGTCTGAGAGTGAGATCATCCCATATTTATCCTTCTGTTTCTGACTTATTTCATTTACCATGAATTTTTCAAGATCCATCAAGATCGGCTGAAAACGGTAAAGTCACCATTTTTTATAGCTGAGTAATATTCCATTGTGTATATATACCACAACTTGCTCAGCCACTCATCTGTTGTTGGACACCTGGGTTGCTTCCAGATTTTGGCTGTTACAAATTGTGCTGCCAAGAACATGTGTACACAGATCTTTTTGGATGGGTGTGTTGGGTTCCTTAGGATATATCCCTAGGAGAGGAATTACAGGGTCCTAGGGTAGGTCCATTTCTAGCCTTCTGAGAGTTCTCCAGACTGCTCTCCACAGAGGTTGGGCCAATTTACATTCCCACCACAGTTTCACTTTTTTTTTTTTTTGCCTCCAGGGTTATCACTGGGGCTCAGTTCCACTGTTGTTGTTATTGATGTCTTTGTTGGATAGGACAGAGGGAAATGGAGAGAGGAGAGGAAGACAGAAGGGGAGAGAAAGACACATGCAGACCTGCTTCACTACCTGTGAAGCGACTCGCCTGCAGGTGGGGAGCCTGGGGCTCAAACCCAGATCCTTGAGCTTTGTGCCATGTGCGCTTATCCCGCTGCGCTACCACCCAGCCCCTATATTTTCAGTCTTTCTGTCCTGTGTCGCTGCCCACTTACAAGTGCACCACAGGCAGATTATAAACACAAACTAGAAGCAGTGCAGGGGCTAAAATCTGGACATTCTCCATCGGTGAGTGCGAGGCCGACCTCAGCCCCTGCTGCCAACTTCTGAGATCCTGATGGCTCCCAGCAGGTGCTGGACACCTGCATCTGGCTGAGGACAGACCCCAGGCATTCGCACATGCCCGGCCTGCAGCTGCTGCTCCGGCTTCTTCCCGGGAGACTCAGCCCCCAGCACGCGCCCACGGAGGACTCTGCCCCCCCCACCCACCGCATGGTTCAAACCTGTCCTTCATCTGCAGCTGTCCCGAGATTCCCTGTTACCCCGAGGGCCTGCACTTCCGCACTGACAGGAGGTGCAAGGACCGGAGTTCAGGGACCCACCAGCCCGAGTCCACCAGGAGGTGGTGGGCACAGCGAGGGCCCCATTCCCACCAGAGGATGAGGGAGGTGTGCTATGGGTTGGGGTCTGTGACATCAGCATGTGCCTCCTGGCTTCTGGCAGGTTCGAGGCTCCTGGGCTTCCTGAGGGCTGAGACCGCAGGGCACCTGTCAGGGAAGCAGGTTGTGCACGGTGGCCCTGTGCCTGTGACCTTCAGGAAACGCCGCGGGTGGGCCCCACTTGGGAGCACCTGGCTGAGCACACAGGGAACCACAAGCAAGGACCCCTCCTGTGGGGAGGGGTTCAGCCTCAGTAAATACATAAATACACACGTGCCTTCAGAGAGCACCCTGGAGACTCTGAACTAAAATGTCAATGTCGTTACTATGCGGGAGGAAGTGTGCAGGGGCCTGGGTTCGAGCCTCTGCTCCCTACCAGCAGGGAGAAAGTTTCATGAGTAATGAAGCAATGTTGCAGGTGTCTGTCTCTCTCTACCTCACCTTCCCCTCTCTTTTTTTTTCTCCAGTTTCAGCCACTTTATCCCAAATTATACAAGGTCATCCCTTTTGACTGTTGTATTATACTCTCTTTTTTATCTAGGCATCTGTAAAAGGCATTTTGGTTGTTTCCAGGTCTTTGCAATTGTGACTAAAACCACTATGAACACGGGGGCTCACATATCCCTGAGTCAGTGCTTTTATATCTTTTGAGTATATGCCTAGGAGTGGAATTGCTGGGTCATGTGGCATTTCCATTTTTATTTGTTTAAGTAGTCTCCATCCTGTTCTCCAGACTGGGTTTACCCCTTTGCATCCCACCGGCAGTGCAGTAAACTTCCCCTCTCCACATCCTCTCCAACAGTTAGTTATCTTCTCTTGTTTGACTGATGGAGTCCGTTCTCACAGGTATGTGGTGGAATCTCAAAATGGTTTTGATTTGCATGTCTCTGATGATGAGTGAACTGGAGCATTTCCCCTTGTGTCTGTGGTCCATGTGTATCTCTTCTTTAGAGAGTCACCTACTCATGTATCCTGACCACTTTTTTATTGTGTTCATTTTGTTGAGGTTTCATCCTACCTTTTTCAATTTTTCTCTGTATAGATCCAAACTAAAATTAAAATGACCACTAGTAGGGCAACAACGGGAAAATAAATAAATATTTGATTGCTTTTTTTTTAAGACCACTAGCAGCCATTGATTCATCATTCATGCTGACAGCAAGTCCTGGTGGTAATCCTGGTGACAATAAAGAAATAAATCCCTTTAGAGAAAATCCTGGAGACTTTGCACTAAAATGTCATTATTCCTACTATGCAGGAAAATCTCACTTAATAAAATGCAGGGCGCTGGGTGGAGCTGGGCCCTTCTCCCTGTGGGGGTGATGGTGGACTGCAGCTCCTGCCCCTGACCTGCCCCTTGGGCCCGGAGCAGAGTACCCACTGCCCTTCGTGGGGGTCACACACCCAGCTCTTGCTCATCCTCACCTGGTGACAACCTTTCTCTCCATCCACAGCCCACAGTGACCACATGGGCAGGGCCCAGGACAGAAGTATATCCATAGTCAGGCCAGCGCAGTGCTGGGAGATGTGAGTCCAGAGAAGAGGCTTCAGACAGGCAGACAGGCTTCTCCTGCCCGGGAGAGCCCACCGCTTGAAATGCTGTCTCCTAAGTATCCTGCCTGTGACAGACCAGCAAGGTCAGTGAACCTGCCGGAAACCTCCGGGGACTGGTGTTTTCCCAGATGAGACCCCAGGAAGGCAGGGCCTTAGTCTGCTGGGGGAGGAAGCCGCTCGGCCACGTGGCAGATGGGCACTGAGGTGTTGTGGAAAGCAGAAAGCTTAGTCCTTGAGGACAAAAGCTGCTGGCAGCGGGTTCCTTTTTGGCGGCAGGAGCACTGAGCTGGATGGTTGAGGACTGAGGTGGATTTGGGCAGTTGGGCGAGAACTGTCTTTGAGAGTTGCAGGCAGCAGATGCAGAGGCAGCACAACGTGAAACTGGAGGGTGTGAGAAGAAACAACTGACATCCCCAGGGCAGTGTGAAGGGGTCTAGCTGAAAGGGGGTTTGGGTGGGGTTGTCCTTGTGCCTGGGCAGTGGCTTAGCAGGAGGAGCCCCAGGCTTGCCTGTGTGACATTGAACTTGGACATGCAAGGTCTTGGCTTGTGTGCCAGCACTGCTTCTGTGAGAGATGAGTGGTGCTTTGCTGGTGTCTTTCCCCTTAAGTAAGTGCTTAAAACTGAAAACCAGTGTTTTCAAATGGACTATAATTCAGGGAGTCTGAGGCCATTGGAAGATGTGTAAGATAAGAACGATGTTGTAGCTGTGAGTATCAGTGTGATGTGTATTTTACTTCTTTTTAAATCAATTTAATTATGAAGGACAAGTCCATAGGATAAGAAGGGTACAATTTCACACACAATTCCCACCACCAGATTTCTCCATCCTACCCCCTCTATTGAAAGCTTTCCTATTCTTTATTCCTCTGGAAGTATGGACCCAGGGCCATTAGGAGGTGCAGAAGGTGGGAGGTCTGGCTTCTGTAATTGTTTCCCTTCTAAACATGGGCATTGGCAGGTCTGTCCATACTCCGAGCCTGTCTCTCTCTTTCCCTAGTGGGGCAGGGTTCTGGGGAGGTGGGGCTCCAGGACATATTGGTGGGTTGTCTGCCCAGGGAAGTTAGGTTGGCATCATGGTAGGTGTGTTTTTTTTTTAATGAAATGATATGTATAGTAGTGGCTGTGGATGGTGAGTTGTATCTTTACACCTCAGTGTGGATGGGTTTAGAGCTGTTATCAGGTCACAGAATGTTGAACCTAGAGCTTTTAAGCATCTAAACAGAGGCTGCGGTGTAAATGCCTGCCATATCAGGATTTATTTGAGAAATATTCAGAAGGTAAATTCAAAAGAGCAGAGAGTGTTGGGCTGGGTAGATGGTACTAGAATTAAAGCTCCAAACTTTCAGTCCTAAGACACATGAGGCCCCAGGTTTAATTTCCAATATCACGGCAAGGCAGGGCTGATCAGTGTTCTGTACTGTTGTATGCTTTACATTGGTTTGTTCTAGCTCTCCCCCGCCAAGAAAATTGAATCAGTCCTGTTAGTTTCGCAGCCTGCTTGGCCCTGCCCCTAGGGACCCCAACAGGGTTCCAGAGTTCCAGAGTTCGTTCGAGAGTGCTTGGCGCCGCTGCGGGGGGAAAGAGACAGCAGAGTTCTGTTTGGTGATTAGTTTGGTTTAGTTTATGAATCGTTGTTCCTGAATAAAGAAATACAGCTTCCCTGCCCAGCCGTATGTCTCTGGTTGTCTCTGTTACCCGCCCGTGAAGCTAGCCTGGCCAGCTAGAGCCGCCGAATTTTAACAGTAGTGTACAAAGCAACAACAACAACAAACAAGCAAACAAAACTAAATTAAATAATATTCTGTAGAGGTAGCCACGAGGGGGCTTTAAACAAATTGAAATCAAATCTCGTAGAGCTAATGGTTCTCTGTAACTAGCAGTGCCGGCACCTGACACCTTCTTGCAACTCTTTGCCTGGGTGATGTGATGTTCTCTCTTCAGATACTGACCTGCAGGTGGAGCTGCACAGAGCATATAGAAGCAGACCAGCAGCGCCTCCTTTCAAAATACCCAGTGTGCTGTTGATGTATTTGCTTCTCCAAACTGGTCGGTAGGCCTCCATCCACGAAAGCTAAATGGTAAAATCATAGTTTTCTGAATTATTTTTTAGTCAAAGAGATAGAATGAAGAGCCTCAGCCTTGAAAGGCTTTTTGCAGAACCATTCTTCTGGCTCCCCAGCACTCTCCCTCTCTCTATCCACCTCCTCTCAGCTTCTCTCTGTCCTATAAAATACAAGGAAAAAAAAAAGAAAAAAAATGGCCTCAGGGATTGGTGGGTTCATAGTCCATGCAGCAAGCCCCAGTGATAATCCTGGCTGGAAAAAGTAAATTGCTTAAAAAAAAAATTAAAAATAGAGGCCAGGCCAAGGAGCACTGGGTTAAGCACATGTATCACCATGCGTAAGAATCTGGTTCAAGCCCCCACTCCTCACCTGGAGGGAGGAAGCTTCATGAGCGATGAAGATGTCTTTCTCTCTCCCTTTCTATATACCCTTCTCTTTCAATTTCTCTCTGTCATGTCAAATAAGAAAAATGGTTGCCAGGAGCCATGGATTCGTAGTGTTGGCAGGGAGCCCCACTGATAATCATGGCAGCAAAAAAAATTTAAAGAATACACTAAAAATAAAATAAAACCATTTAGGCTCAATTTGTGACATATATTAGACAGCTTGTAGTTTTCACCCCATTTACAGTCACATATGGAACACTTGAGTTGTGTCATATTGTGACAATGTTGTGAACTCAGGTTTTCCATAATCAGAGAGTTGTTAGACTTCAGACTAAATGATTTGCTTGATGCTGCTTTGCCAAGTTTTACGGAGGATTTTGGACCAGTATGGCATGTGGAAGATGTTTACTTGACATTTCTGATACAATCTCCAGTTCTTCCCTAATGGAAAAACAAAAGAATACCAGGGCTGGGTGGTGTCACCCCTGGTTGACACCACCAGGATTGGTTGAAGGGGGCACTGCTAGGTTTTCGCGGGGCGTAGTAAAACCTGGGGGCGGAGACTGCATCAGAATAACTCCTCAGCAACATCCAGTAAATAAATAGATACTAACTAAAAAATAAAAAAGACAATTCCTTCCAACAGTTTGCTTTATAGCATGTAGCAGCTCATGTATTCAGTCATAGAGAAAAATAGAGTAGAATTAGAAATTCCTGTAAGCTCACTGATAACTTTTCTTGGGTCTTACTTAGAAACATTGCTCAGCTCTGCCTGATAGTTTAAACATGTAAGTAGAGTTTTCCTTCATCAGTCTTCAGTGCATTTAATTTAACTGTGATCTAAATTGCATAGAGTAGAAATAAGAAGATGTGAAGTCTAATCATTTAGTAATCACAATGGCATTTTTGGTGCAGAGGAATAGGGAGTGGTGTCAGGAAATACTAGCACCTCGCAAGCACTAAGGATTGCCAACTGACTACCCTGATGCACAGGGTGCTCTCTCTGCTGGTATTTTACGCTCATATTCTTTTTTTTTTCTTCCTCCAGGGTTATTGCTGGGCTCGGTGCCTGCACCATGAATCCACTGCTCCTGGAGACCATTTTTTCCCCTTTTTGTTGCCCTAGTTGTTGCAGCCTCATTGTGGTATTATTGCCATTGTTGACGTTGCTTTGTTGTTGGATAGGACAGAGAGAAATGGAGAGAGGAGGGGAACACAGAGAGGAGGAGAGAAAGACAGACCCCTGCAGACCTGCTTCACCGCCCGCTGAAGCGACTCCCCTGCAGGTGGGGAGCCAGGGGCTCGAACCGGGATCCTTACGCTGGTCCCTGCGCTTTTTGCCACATGCGCTTAACCCACTGCGCCACCGCCCGACTCCCTGCACTCATATTCTTTTAAAAATATATATATATATATATATTTATTTATTTATTTTCGTTGCCCTTTTTGTTTTATTGTTGTAGTTATTGATGTTGTTTGTTGTTGGATAGGACAGAGAGAAATGGAGAGAGGAGGGGAAGACAGAGAAGGGGAAAGAAAAGCCTGCAGACCTGTTTTACCACTTGTGAAGAGACTCCAGGCATCATTAAGGTGGTTCTTGCGCTTTGTGCCACTTGTGCATAACTGGCTGTGCTAACGCCCGATTCCCTTAGGCTCATATTCTAAGAGAACAGATACATTGACTTGATCCACCTCAGGGATCCTGAAACACTCTAGTGTTTAAACTTAAAAAACTTAAAGTGAAACACTCTAGTGTTTCACTTTAAAAAGAGTCTGATTTTGTTTAGTGGGCTGGGTGTTGTGCAGTGGTAGAGTTCAGGACTTGTAAGCATGAGGTCCTAAATTCGATTCTAACACCATATCAATCAGATCAATGCACTGGTTCTCTTTTGTTAAATAAATTAAAAATATATTTATTAATCAGAAACTGAGTTTATGTGTTGTAGGAATAACTATAGGGATCTAAAGTGCTAAAACATCATATTCCTCTAACCATTTTAAGCTCCTTTATTTAAGAAAGTCCATGAGAAACCAGATATTTATTATTTTGCATACTAAGCTAGAACTTGACTTGTGAGAATTTCCTTATAAGCTTACTGTCATTGGGGTCAGTCTTCATGGGTTAAAAAGGCAGTATGGTGAAACTAAGCATCTTAATGTGTCCTTACTCCTGGAAACAACTGGACAAGAACTAGAAAGTTTGTGCTGCTATTACCACCAAACCCTACTCAAGCCTACCCTGTGTGTTCAGGTTTAATGTATTTCACATGGATTAACCTCTTTACATATTAGTGCCACATTGTAGTATAATAAGAATGCCTTTCTTTGTCTGAAAGTTATTTTATCTACAGAACCTAACTTCTTTGCTTAATAACCCTCTATCCATCTAGCTGGTGTTATAAAGTAACTCGAACATGTGGAGTGTTTTACTGTGTCACTTCTTTGTCGGTAATGATACTACTAAGATAAAGTACGTCTGGATCATTTCTTGTTAAAAATATCCCCCTGGGAGTTGGGCATTAGCAAAGTGGGTTAAGCACAGGTGGCACAAAACACAAGGACCAGGCTAAGGAACCCTGGTCAAGCCCCAGGCTCCCCACCTGTAGTGGAGTAGCTTCACAGGCAGTGAAGCAGGTCTGCAGTTGTCTATCTTTCTCTCCTTCTCTCCGTCTTCCCCTCCTCTCTCCACTTCTCTTTGTCCTATCCAACAACCATGAAAATAGTAACTACAAAAAAAGGGCAACAAAAGGACTAAATAAATAAATAAATAAATAAACTATTCCTCTAAGCTTGCCTCTAGAGTTTTCTTAGAGACAGAACAGAAGCTTTTGTCAAAGGCTACTTCTAGGGGGCATCTTCCTCCTGGATGCTTTTTCTTGGTGGAAGTCTACCCCTAGACACCTGGGCATTGTAGTGAACTAAGGTGTTTGCAGTGCTGCATCCAGATGTGTCACATTCTGAAAGGGAAGGACTGTCACCTCTCAGTGTGGATAAAGCCTCTCAGTTGTCTTCTCTTGTGATAGTAAGATTTTTCTTGAAAGATTGAAGTGATAATATAATAAAGGCAACTTATGGCAAGCTCACAGCTAGCATGGTGGAAGAGAAGTCAACTCTCACTGTTTGCAGATGATATGATAGTATGCATAGAAAAGCTTAAAGAATCCAGCAGTAAGCTCTTGGAAATTATCAAGCAATATACTAAGGTGTCAGGCTACAAAATTAACATATATAAGTCAGTGGCATACCTCTATGGAAACACTGAATTAACAGAAGGAGAAATCCAGAAATCAATCCCTTTTACTGTAGCAATGAAAACAATAAAATATGTAGGAATAAACCTAAAAAAAAAGTGAAAGATTTGTATACTGGGAATTATGAGTCAATATTCAAGGAAATAGAAAAAGAATTGGAAGAATTAACATCATCAAAATGAATATGCTATCCAGAACCATATACATTTTTTATTTTTAAAAGTTTTTATTATCTTTATTACTGGATAGAGACAGAAAAATTGAGAGGGGTGGGAGAGGTAGAGAGGGAGAGAGACAGAAAGACACCCTCAGCTCTGTTTCACCATATGTGAAGCTTGCTCCCTGCAGGTTGTGGCCAGGGGCTTGAACCTGGGTCCTTGTGCACTGTAATGTGTGCTCTCAACTGGCTGTGCCACCACCCTGCCTTTCATTTTTGATAGTTTGAGGAACTTCCATTTGCTTTATCTAGAGCCTGGACCAGTTTACATGTCTCCGCACAGTGTACAAGGATTCTTTTTTATTTCATACCCTCACCAACAACTGCTGTTTCTGATACTGGGGATTTGGCAGTGTGATTTTACTTATTTATTAATTTTATTTTAGTGAGTGGGGGGTAGAGCTATGAAGAGAAAGACTCCTTGGCTCTGGCTTATGGAGGTGCTAAGGAAATGAACCTGAAACCTTGAATCCTCAGCATGTCAGTCTTTTTCTTTTCTTTTTTTTATTTAAGAAAGGATTAATTAACAAAACCATAGGGTAGGAGGGGTACAACTCCACACAATTCCCACCACCCAATCTCCATAACCCATTCCCTTCCCTGATAGCTTTCCCATTCTCTATCTCTCTGGGAGCATGGACCCAGGGTCATTGAGGGTTGCAGAAGGTAGAAGGTCTGGCTTCTGTAATTGCTTCCCTGCTGAACATGGGCGTTGACTGGTTAGTCCATACACCCAGTCTGTCTCTCTCTTTCCCTAGTAGGGTGTGCCTCTGGGGAAGCTGAGCTCCAGGACACATTGGTGGGGTCTTCAATCCAGGGAAGCCTGGCCAGCATCCTGGTGGCATCTGGAACCTGGTGATTGAAAAGAGAGTTAACATACGAAGCCAAACAAATTGTTGAGCAATCATGGACCCAAAGCTTGGAATAGTGGAGAGGAAGTGTTAGGGAGGTACTCACTGCAAACTCTAGTGTACTTCTGCTTTCAGGTATATATTTTGCAGTAGTTTATGGATACGTGTGAACATAAGCTCTCTCTCACAGAAACTGGTGTATATCTAGGTTATGGGACTTTGTTAGAAAGTGAACCACCTGAGATTAAATTAGAGTGTACTATAAAAGGAAAGGTCTCACCCGAGTACTGAAGCTGAAGGGTTGTCATTCCACACGTGAAGTCTCTGGACACAGTCTGAGGTGAAGCATGTTGAGGTGGCAATCGTTGCGTTGGTTAGGTTGTGATCGGCAGATGCAATATTATTTGGTATGGATTGGGAGAGGCATACGGGAAAGTGGGCCCTATCCAAGGGTTCCAGGACTGGGGGAAGTAGAGGCTCTATAGTGGAGATGTGAGGTTCCTGCTGTCTTAGGGTTCAAAAAGACAATCGATAGTTAATGTTATCATCACATTATTTGGTAATTGGGTTAACTTTGAAAAGTCCTTTTTTATGGTTTGCTGTACAGTATCCAGTATCTTGTATATAGCTGTGCTATTGGATGCTTCTAATCTACTTGGTCTAGGCTTTTGAGAGAGTCCGTGTATCAAATACACAGCCTATATATTAAAAAGATTCAGTTTGTGTTTTGAAAAACTTTGAGACATACAATTGATTTTCCCCCTCTCATATTAATTAACTACTGATTTATATGTCTACATTTTGCTAGGAGTGTACATAAACACCATTCCCACCACCAAAAGACTGTGACCCATCCCTCCCACCCACTCCCACCCCCCACTGTCCCAGGAAGCTGCATGTCTACCCCTCACCACAGGGTTTTTATTTTGGTGCCCTACTTACAATTTGGTCAGGTCCTGCTTTTAGTTTCCCTTTCAGATCTTCTTAGTTAACTTCTGTTGATGAGTGGGATCATCCCATACATACTCATCTTTATCTTTCTGACTTAGCTCACTTAAGATAATTCCTTCTAGCTCTGTCCAAGATGGGTCAGAGCTATGAAGAGAAAGACTCCTTGGCTCTGGCTTATGGAGGTGCTAAGGAAGTTTACCTGAGACCTTGAATCCTCAGCATGTCAGTCTTTTTCATAACTATTATCCCGTCTCCCCCATTCAAGAATTTTAAAAATAATAATGATTAAATGAAAAAGCAGTGATCCATTTCTGACTTTATAGATGTATTAAGAGTCAGATTAATGAATCCATAGAAATCTCCTTAGATGATCTTAATTATTTTAAATAAAAAATATCATTTAACCTAAAAAAAAATTGAGATGTAGTTGCAATCTTATTTGATTTATGGCATCCTTAATTCTCATTATTTGCCCCAGATATCTCAGAAGCAGAATGAAGTATCTTATGCTTTATAAGATACATACACACATGCACAAACCTCACAGATAACTATAATATCTGTGTAAATTTTCCACCTTCAGAAAAATTAAAATAATTGTAGAATTTGGGGCTGTTGTGTTGGGGTTAAAGAGGAGACCAGAGTCGCTCAAAGTTTAGGATTTTTTCTCCACTGCTAAGAGATGAGCTACCGCTGGAGGGTAGTGTTTGACAATTAAAAAAATTCAGAGCCTAGTACCCTTGGCTTTATTTCAGAGAGAAGACATTTTGCCAACAGTACAGAGACAGTTATCTTCTCATTCAACTGCCTGGGTTTCCCCGGGGAGGGTATTTAACTCTTTTCTTTGTCTCTAGTCTTTGTAGTCCATAGAACTCAGATGATCTAAGAAATCCCCCCATGAGCCCCAGTGATTTCACCTACAGGTTATTTAGGAAACCCGAGTCTCTGTATCTGCTGCTTTCTGACTTGAACTGCCTTGTCTTCAGCACTCAGATAATTAATAGAGGAATGCTGCTTCAGGTGTTACTGTGAGTCTGGTTTTGAGAGGCTTCCTTGTGACTGTATGAATGAGATACACTCTTTTTAGAGAGAATACACAACAAGATTTCTTTCACTGCCCACAAGGACTTCTTTGGATTGCTTCCAAATCTTTCCTGGATCCTAAAATTGTCTATTTATCCCAGCTGGAAATATATATATATACACACACACACACACACACACACACACACACATCCAGGGTTATATCTGAGGCTTGGTGCCTGCACTACAAATCCACTGCTCCTGGAGGCCATTTTCCCCATTTTTGCTGCCTTTGTTGGTGTTATTTTTTTAAATTTTATATTTATAAAAAGGAACATTGACTAAACCATAGGATAAAAGAGGTACAGCTTTGCACATTTACCACCACCAGACCTCCTTATACCATCCCCTCCCCTGATAGCTTTCCTATTCTTTAACCCTCTGGGAGTATGGATCCAAGATCATTGTGGGATGCAGAAGTCCACTGGAAGTTCTGGCTTCTCTAATTGCTTCCCTGATGAACATGGATGCTGATCCATACTCCCAGCCTGTCTCTCTCTTTCCCTAGTGGGGAAGGGCTCTGGGGAAGTGGAGCTCCAAGTCACATTGGTGGGGTTGTCTGTCCAGAGAAGTCTGGTCACATCCTGCTAACATCTGGAACCCGGTGGCTGAAAAGAGTGAGTTAATATACAAAGCCAAACAAATTGTTGAACAATCATAGACCTAAAGGCTGTAATAGTGCAGATGAAGTGTTGATGGGTCCTCCATTTTGTAGATAGCTAATAGGCATATTTTAATTATATTTCAAAGGCCCTGTAGTTATACTAGTGTTTTTTTGTTTTTGTTTTTGTTTTGCATGAGCTTGAAATCTGATATGCAGGTGGATCCTAATTATTGTCTGGGGAGACGATGTCATGTCTGGAAAAGGGAAAGACAGCTGGATGAGGGAAGAGAGTAGCTTCCTAATATGGGAAAGGGGTATAAATATTACTGTAAACCCCATCAATTTGATGTGATCTGGGGCCCATAATTAACAACCCTGTAAACAATGTTTCTTCAATAACATGATATTGGGGTAAAAAAAGATTTGATTATTTTTGTGAACCAAATCATGAAGTACAAGTGTCAATTATAAAAGTATCAGGGCCAGGATAGATAACATAATGGTTATGCAGGGAGACTCCCATGCCTGAGGTCCCAATGTCCCAGGTTCAATCCTCCATACCACAAAAACTAGAGCTAATGAGTGCTCTAGTAAAATAAATAAATAATAAATAAGTAAATAAATGTATATATAGAGAGACAGTAAAATACTGTATTTTTTCAAGGACAATTATTGTCCTCATGACAACCTTTATTAGAATCATCAAATAAGTAAATGCTGAAAAAAGGGATGCTAAAATTCTATTGAAATCCTAGCTCTATTTCCTTCTTAGCTTGAGGACAGATCTCACAAACCTAATACTGGCTAGAAAAGCCACTCAACACTTTAACAACTGAAAGAGAAAGTCTAAGCTTGTCTGATAAAGAAGGGACTCCAAAAGTTGGATAAGGGCAGGAGACTGGCTCACTCAATGATGGTCTCTTTAGCCAGTTTCAAGCCACTCTTATCACCTAGGGTCCTATCCATAGGATCATAAGACTCCCCCACAGATGTTGTGGGGCAAGACCTCTAGGAGTTCCCTCTCTCTAACACCATTGGTCACATCCATTGGGAATATTACCATAAGCACTGTGTTTAAAAAGGGAGTTGCCTCAGATAAATCACATCTAGAGACAGCTTCAGAAACTGATGGAAAATTTCCTTTCCTTTTATGTTCATTTCCACCTCCGCATTTCAGAGACAATGTGCAGGTGTTTAAAATCCCTGAAAAGCATGCTTTCTCTTCATTTTTTTGCTGAGATTATGTGTGAGGAAATTTTATTTATTTGTTTAAATTTCTCAATTTACTTTTTTAATTAATAGTATTTTTCAAAGAGATGTAGAGACACACACAGAGAAACCCATATTTAATTTTAAATGTCTTCTTTAGGGAAATGTTTATTTTTAATATTTTATTTATATATCTATTTCCTGGGTAGAGACAGAGATTGAGAGGGAAGCAGGAGATGATGAGAAGAGAGAAAGGACAATTAGGAAAGTGCCCTTCATTTTCCCAGGATGCCAGTTTTGACCTGTGACTTCTTTTTTTTAAATTTTATTATTTTCCCTTTTGTTGCCCTTGTTGTCTTTTTTATTGTTGTTGTGGTTATTATTGTTGTTGTTATTGATGTGGTTGTTATTGGATAGGACAGAGAGAAATTGAGAGAGGAGGGGAAGACAGAGGGGGCAGAGAAAGATAGACACCTGCAGACCTGCTTCACCACCTGTGAAGCGACTCCCCTGCAGGTGGGGAGCCGGGGGCTGGAACCCGGATCCTTATGCCGGTCCTTGTGCTTTGCACCACCTGTGCTTAACCCACTGCACTACCGCCCGACTCCCGAGAGTGAAAGAACATATGAGAGCATTTTGTGTGCTGGCCAGCGTGTGAGTGGAAGGGTGAAGGTGGTCCTTGGCGTGACTGCCGTGTTCAGTGTTACCTTGTTTGTTTTCTTACTTTTCCATTTTGACAAGGAAATGGGACAGGCTGTCCAAAACCAGCTCACTTCACCCCTATGGAATATCTGATTAAAAATTTCCCAGATTTCTCCAGAAGGGCCTCTGGATTCAGGGTTCAGGTAGATGCCTTCACATTGAGGAAGTTTTGTGCAAGAGAATGGCCCACCTTTGGAGTAGGTTGGCCAGAGGAAGGAAGCCTGGATTGAGAAACATGTGCGGCCGTGCAAGATGTGATTTTCGGGGACCCTGGGCACCCGGATCAGATGCCATATATCAAAGTCTGGATGGGTATTATCCATGACCAGCCTAAGTATTTACAGGAATGTCAGAGGAACCCCAATGAGAAAAGCAAGCCAGGAGTGTACATAGCCCGGGGGGACAGGAGAAATGGGACTCTTAGGAGACCCACCTGTCCTGTTCTCCCTGAAACTCCCCCAAGACTGAGAAGATGGAGGAATGGAAATCCCACTCCATATTCTGGTTCCCTTAGGGCCACTGCTCCTGAGCCAGATTCTACATCTGGGGTCCCGTCGCGTCTCTTAAGTCCGCCCCACACCAGAGCGGGAACGACCTATGGACAGCACCAGCGGGAACTTTTCCTTTAAGGGAGGCAGGGGAGTCGGATGCCAGGGGGAGGCCGCTGAGGGTGTGTGTCCCTTTCACCACCTCTGACTTGTGTAACTGGAAGAACCAGAATCCTCCTTTTTCAGCAGATCCAGAGGGAGTGGCTACCCTGCTGGAGTCCATCTTTCATACTCATCAACCCACTCGGGTCGATTGTCAGCAGCTGTTAAATACTTTGTTCACCATGGAGGAAAGGGAAAGAATTAAGCAGGAGGGAAAGGAACAGGTCCGGGACCACCGAGGAGAACCACCTACAAACCAGGACATGGTGGAGGAGGTGTTCCCCCAGACCCGCCCCAAGTGGGACCCCAACACAAGCGCCGGATCTGAAGCCCTTGCTAGGTACCACCAGACTGTATTGAGAGGCATTCGGGCTGCAGGCCGAAAGCCTACTAATTTGTCTAAGGTGACCGAGTGTATACAGGGTGCGAATGAGAGCCCAACTGCTTTCCTAGAGAGGCTTTACCAGGTGTATCGAACCTGGACTCCCATAGATCCTAAAGCCACCGAGAATGTGCAGGCTGTCATCCTCCACTTCGTAGCTGAATCCGCCACAGATATTAGAAAGAAGCTGCAGAAGTTAGAGGGTTTTCAAGGGACATCTCTCTCTGAATTATTGGCAATTTCCCAGAAGGTTTTTGAAAATAGGGAGGACCCGGCGAAGACCACGGTGGAACTACATAAGAAGATGACCCGGGTCCTGTTGGCAAGGGAAACAGGAGGAGAAAAAGGTTGGGGACTAACAAGGAAGGCAGGAAGGGCCAAGTTCCTAGGAAAAGATCAGTGTGCATTTTGTAAAAAAGAAGGACACTGGAAGGATAAGTGCCCAGAGCAGAGAAAAAGGGAAGGGGCCTAGCAGAGAAGAAGAAGCGCCCCTCCTGGTCCTAGATTAGGAGGGTCGGGGCTCCCTCAACCCCTGGGAGCCCAGGGAAAAACTCTCGGAAGGGGGAGAGCAGCCGCTGCCCTACTGATGAAAAAGACTACTAAATTGACTTTTGGACAAACTCTGGAGATTGTAACTACCCACAATCTGGCCAGCCTACTTCACTCTCCCCCCGGCTGGTGGATGACTAACTCTCAGGTCACCCATTACCAGGTGCTGTTACTGGATCCGCCCTGTACCACTTTTAAGCAGACTGAGGCTTTGAATCCTGCCACCCTGCTCCCCAACGCGGAGGAGGAAGTCACCCATGACCGTGGAGAGATCCTGGAAACCCTGACCTCGCTGAGAGCTGATCTGACGGAGGTTCCACTGCTGGATGCACAGGAAGGTGTACGGTATGCAGGGGCTGCCATAGTCACAAACCAGAAGGTCCTGTGGGCTGCATCGTTGCCACAAGGGACTTCAGCCCAAAAGGCAGAGCTGATAGCTCTCACGCAAGCACTCAAATGGGGAGCAGGGAAGAAGATAAATGTGTACACTGACAGCAGGTATGCCTTTGCCACTGTTCATGTTCATGGGACACTATATCAAGAAAGGGGATTGTTGACTGCAGGGGGAAAAGCTATCAAGCATGCTCAAGAAATATTAGCCCTGCTGGTGGCTATATGGGGACCGGAGAAGGTTGCTGTGATTCACTGCAAAGGGCACCAAAAAAAGATGACTCTGATGTTGCGCGGGGTAATCAGTTCGCTGATAAAACCGCTCGGGAGGCAGCCCAAAGACTAGTGGGGACCCATGCTCAGCTAGTGGTGTCCTCGCCAGAGGAGATACTAAAAGAATGGAAACCAGGATATTCAGGACAAGAGGAAGAATTGGGTAAAAGGCTCGGAGGAAAACCGAGTGAAGATGGATGGATCATCCTCCCTGAAGAGAGGATTCTGCTTCCCCAACAATTGGGAACACAGGTGGTAACGCTGGCACATGGAAGCACTCATACCGGGGGAGACAAACTGGCTGAATTAATCAATAAATTTTATTTGATAGTAGGTTTACATAGGATCTCCCGAAGTGTGGCAAGCCACTGTGCCACATGTGCCAGGGTCAATGCCAGCCCCGTCCAGGTTAAGGGATCTGGAACCCGGTGGCAAGGGGAGGAACCCGGAGAGCACTGGGAATTGGACTTCACTGAGATGCCTGAGGCTCCAGGAGGCTCTAAGTATCTCTTAGTCATGGTAGACACTTTTTCAGGATGGGCTGAAGCCTTCCCCACTAGGAAAGAGACTTCCCAGGTAGTAGTAAAGCAATTGGTCTTTGAAATTATTCCAAGGTTTGGACTTCCTTATTCTCTGGGGTCGGACAGTGGCCCGGCATTCATCGCCAAGGTCACCCAACAATTGGCTGAAACTTGGCAAATTAAATGGAAACTGCATTGCATTTATCGCCCCCAGAGCTCAGGGCAAGTAGAAACGATGAATAGGACACTTAAGGAAAGTTTAACAAAATTAAAAATAGAGGCTGGCGGGAACTGGGTTTCCCTTTTAACCTTTGCATTGTTAAAAAGTATAAATACCCCATATGTTTCTGGATTTACCCCATTTGCAATTATGTATGACAAATTGCCTACTCTTGTGCCCAGGGTAGGGGCCGAGAAATTGGCCGAGGTGGCACGAGGTAATTTCCTAGAGTCCCTACAGGCTTTGCAGGTGGAGCAAAGAAAGGCCAGCCTTGCCATCTGGAACGTGAAGCCTGGAACCCAGAGGGAGGAAGGCCAGGACCGGATCGGCCCCCCGTGTTCGAGCCTGGTGATTCCGTGTTGGTGGAGAAGTTGCATCCTGATCATCTTGAGGCCCGGTGGGAAGGACCGTGCACCGTGGTCCTAAGCACACCAACCACTGCAAAGTTCGCTGGGAAGCGACGTTGGATTCACCACACACGCTTGGACAAGTTTGCTGTGGACCCCCCAGAGGCAGATGGCCGGAGAGGATGGCACGCTGTGTCTACCGCGGACCAAATGAAGATCCGACTGGTCTCGGGCTAGTCCTGGTGCTCCTGCTTTGCTTTGGCTGGAGTTCTCAAGTGTCCTCTCTGTATGTATGGAAGGTGGTGAATGAGAATGGAAAGGTGGTGGCCTTCCAGCTGACTGCAGGACAACCGATACTCACTTTTGACCTATGTGACCTGTTTGGAGCAGACTGGGACGCGCAGAAATGGCCCCTTGTCTGGAAAGGGAGGAACTGGACCAGTCAATGGGGAATTACGAATAATGGAGGGTGTGACACCATCGACTGAGAGACCTGCCTTCAGAAGCTACCCTTCTATGTCTGCCCCAAAGAGGACCGGGTCCAGGACACCAAATGCCAGGGAGAATCCCACTTCTTTTGTGGCCAGTGGGGAGAATGTTTGACTATATCCTCTGAGATGAACAATGACAATCACATAATATTCTCAAGGGTGAGCTATCCGACCACCCCCATCTGCAGCTCTACATGAGAGTGTAACCCTGTGGAGGTAAAAGTTAAGACTTGGTATGAGACTGACCTTTGGGTAAAGGGAAGGGTGTGGGGCGTCCGATTGATATTTACCAGGAAGGACCCCGGTGCATATTTTACTATCCAGTTGCAAGTGCTACCATGTACCTAGAACCCTATCGGACCTCTGAAACCAATTATTACTCTGGTCTCTATGATCCGGAAAATCAAGGATTTGATTGTCAGCTAAGACTAGTGGGGAATGTGACAGGCGGTAACAAGCGGTTACAATAAAAAACCCCTCTCTGAGATGCATCTAAGTAGATTTTAAGTTCCCATTTTAGTTTTAGGTCTTAAGTTTTAAGTTCCACTTTTCTCTTAGAAGTTAAGTTGTTTGCTGAGTGGAGTGAAAAGTCTCTTGCCCTTTTCCCTTTGAAAAACAGGACTAATCAGTGGAGGCCATCGGGTGTTTTTGCAGAGTTCTGCATGAGGGCTAGCCTTATGAGGACCTTTGCACAGATTAGAGGTATACTGGTCTCCAGATGGTATGGCCAGATGGTAGGGGAACGTGGGGACCTAGACCCTGGTTAAGTCCCATTGGTTGTGTGGTTTTGCAAGGTTTAAAATTTGCCCGCGCTTTGCTTTGAATGGATCCCACTTTTTGCTTGGTTTGAAATAATTGGATTCCGCGCTTTCCATATGATGTAATTGGATATAGATTGTTAAGATGGTGTGTTCCCCCTCCCTGAGTGTATTTAGAATTCCTATAAATTGTGTGGTTTGAGCCCGGTTCGGGGTCGAGCTGGTAGGCTGTTACTAGCTGCCACTTGGCCAAAACTCGAGTTCGTGAATAAAGATCTTTTGCTTTTGCTTCCTTGCAGTGGATGGTGGTTTGATTTTGCTCGTTACCACCCACTAGACAAAAAGTTTAAAAGAACAGTCTTAGTCAGAGGGCTTCATGTCTTCCACCAGGAAGTTTACACATAGATGGCAGGACTGAGGAACAATTCAAAATCCTGCAAAGTATTAGAATATAATTGTTCTCAATTGTATATTGTATATCATACTACTAGGAAAAAGAAAGGGTCAGTTCTAGGAAGGGGAAGGATGGCTGTAGGCATTCCAGCAGACATCCAGGTGGCGTCACTATTGCAGACCTGCCAGGGGAGCCCTCAACAAGGTGCTGAGAGGAGCCCTGAGCTCCTTAGCAGCTGAGCACGGTGTAGACAGGGAGCTGCCTGGACCCTGCACAGAGAGGTCTGAGATGGTCCATCACTGTGCCTTTCTGTAGGTGTCACTCTCCCAGCTTGAAATTAGGAGGCTGTCTTATTGTCATGCCTGAAATGAAACACAGAGAGCTGTCTTAGATAAGTCACATTCTTAGATAGTAGCTTCCTCTTGATTCCTGAAGAAATGTATTATCCCAGGAGATAATTTCTCCAAGGAGATAAATGCATCAAGGGGCTGTGTGGTGCCCACCTGGTGAGCACACATGCCACAGTGAGTAAGGTCCTGGGTTAATATGCCTGTACCCACCTGCAGAAAAGGAAAGCTTCAGGAGCTGGAAAGCAGAGCTGTAGGTGTCTCTCCTTCTCTCCTTCTCTGTCTCTCCCGCCCATTTTAATTACTGTCTCTAGCCATTAGGTAAATTGAATCATTAACAAAAGAGTTAAATATATTAAAACCTAGTCAGCACAGAGTAGAAACCTTTCCTTTTAACACAATACAGCAAATTTCTGCAGGCTTCTCCCAGACTGTGCTGCCAGAAGAATGAAGTCCTGCCATTGTTGGGATGTGATTCTCTTGTCCTGTTTTAAACAACCAGAACACCATGTGTCTCACACAGACTGGTTGCTAGACTAATCTCACATGGCCTAGGCTCACCCAGAATCATGGTGTAGATGAGGAGTGTCCAGGAGCCTGGTCACCTTTGTACCACTGGCATCAGTCAGGAAGAAGGTGCCTACCTCTAGCAGAACAGGGACCAGGATGGAGGGTCTCACTCCTCGCTCTCCTCCTCATTAAGCTCTGTGTGGTTGTGGGTGCACAGCACTGCCATGAGGCAGGAGAACTGAGTGCAGGTGGCCTTCTCCTTCTGGTGGACCAGATGGACACAGTCCCTGATATCCTCCACTTCCAGGTTCACAGGGATGATGGGGTTGCCCAGGGCATAGTTGTACAGTGACACCTTGTGGGTGGCCCTGTCCCCATAGCCCATCAGATAGTCAACCCTGGGCTCAGAGGCGGTGAGGTCCAGCAGAGGCAGCCATGAGAGGGCCCCGTGCAGACGGGTGGACACGGAGCTCTGCCAGATGCTTTCCACATCATGGAGGGTGGTGACAGTGTTACCCCTCTGGTCCACAGCCACCAAGATGCTCTTCTGGTGGCCTCTGCCAACAGAGCTGCCCAGGGTCCAGGTAGAGTCACCTCCAGCACAGAGTCCTGTGAACATAGCAGTGGGTTTAGCAATGGACAAAGGAGGCACCCCAGGCAGCAGAGCAGAGGCAGTGAGAGGATGAAGGAATCAGAGAACCAAGGGGCCAAGGGTCCACTATCTCACTGACACCATTGCAGAGGGACTGATGGGGAGAGCAAACCCAGGCTTAAATCTAGGAGACGAGTCCTGCATGTCAGCAGGAAAATGTTTAATGAGAGTTGAGACAGGAGAACAGGACTCCCTAATTTTTACTGAGTTTGAAGTTGTGGAACTGGAGTTGGCTTTTTAATTGAGAACTTAAGAGGTTTCTGTAAACTTGACACTGGAAGTATCATGCTGGGTCATTGTTAATTCTGGTGTATATTCTGGTCCCATTTCCCCAGGGAGTTTGGTTTTCAGTGTCCTGAGCTTGTTTTCAGGAGGGGATAGATGGCCAGAGAGGTGGCACTTGCAGCAAAGGGTGCAGTTCCCCTCTCCCCTGCTGACCTGACCTGGGGACCTGGGCTTGAGGAGGAGCTGACCTGGGGTGTCCTCTAGTAGCTGCTCCAAAAGGAAGGACTCCTGGTGGCTGGAAGCCGAGCTGGAGTCTTCCTGTTCCTGTGACAGGTCCTCAGTCACGGGAGGTGGTGCCATTCCATTTTCACAGTGGTAGTCACAGTCTGTGAGGAGAGAAATCCAAGCATAGGTTCAGGCTGAGGTGCCCTGATGAGCCCATCATGACCACATAGTGTGCCCACAGCATGGCAAGGGAGCTGTGTTTTTCAGGGAGACGTGCATGGTTTCTGGGGGCTACTGGGTTCCTGCCAATCCTGTGTCCCCCAATGGGATTGGTTTTCAGGGTCATGAGCTTGTTTCAGGAAGGCATTTACAGGCACCCAGGGTGTCCCCTCTCCCCTGATGGTCTCCACATGCCAGGCTGGGGGAGTCATCGACTTCAAGTGGAAACTCCTCAGTGGCCGGCATTTGGCCCACTTCATCCTCCTGCAGATGTTTGCCATCTAGATGGAGAGAAACCTCAGTCTAGGTCCAGGCTGACCATGAAGAGACTCACCTCATGTAGAATATGACACACGGACCTTCTCCTGGACCTTCTTTGCTAAGAAGGCTGTGTCTCTGTGTCTCTGTATCCCTGAATCTGACAGGACACCCGGCACTCACATGTGCCCAAGAAAAGTGTTGACAAAATAAAGAGGAAGATGCTCTTATACATTCCTGTGCCTGGAATGCCATGAATTCCTCATGAGGAAGAGCTCTACAGAGCAGCCCAATCTGCCACAGAGAAAGAAGTAGAGAAGCAAGGACTGCCCCTAGAGCCTGTTACAGAGGCAGTGAGCTGTCTACTGAATGCACGGAGACCTGTTACCTGAGCTATTCCCTGTCAGAAGGTATTGAAGCGAAGCTGGAAACCATTTACTCTGAGTCTTTACAGTTAATGTCTCACTCCAGTTAGCCTCTTCTCAGATTGCCCTGGCACTCACCTGCAGGTGGCTCTGTGGTTTCTTCCATTCTGAAACTCACAGGTCCCTGATCATCTTCCTCAGAGTCCTGGGAGAGAAAGAAGTCAGGGTTACAATAAACCTTGGGAGTGAGCTCTGGAAGAACACATTTCCCAGCTGCTCTGTTTCCCCAGAGAGAGACAGAGAGAACCCTGTGTCCAGCAACAAAGCGACTTGAACTCTGGGGGTGACTGTGGTTTAGAGTTGACACTAGAGTTTAGTGATTCCTTGGGTTTTCAGTGCATGTTCAGAAGTGTGTTGACAAGGATATGTGGATTTCTTCCTGCTTGCTCTCTAGTCTCAGGATATACACACAGGTAACTCCCAGTTGAGTGAGTAATTTGTAATTTTAAGTGTCAACTATCTTGGGAGTCTGGCCTTAGCGTCGCAGGTTAAGTACACATGGCACAAAGCACAAGGACTGGTGTAAGGATCCCGACTCAAGTCTCGGTCTCCCACCTGGAGAGGAGTCACTTCACAAGCAGTGAAGCAGGTATGCAGGTGTCTATCTTTCTTTCCCCCTCTCTGTCTTTCCCTCCTCTCCCCATTTCTCTCTGTCCTATCCAATTACGACGACAACATCAATCATAACTACAGACATATAACAAGAGCAACAAAAGGAATAAATAAATATTTTTAAAAATTTAAAAAATGTAAAAAAAATGTCAACTATCTAATCAAATTATTGGAAAGAAAAAACCCACAATTCCCCCAACGTGATGAGAAGCATTGCCTGGTATATGAAGAAGCAGGAAAGTGTCATCAATGCTGCAGAGTGAAGGCAAACCCTGACATGATGCAGATGCTCAAATTATGCAAAAGAAAAAAGAAAAAAACCACAAACTTCTACTCCACCTATTGACATGATATAAACAGAAATATGTTCATGATGGATAAAAATTAGCGAAGACATTGAAGTAATTTAAAACCAATCATTTAGTAGCTTAAAAAATGTCTGAAAGTCACATATATTCAGTCCTTATTTAGTCCCACCAGCATTATTACTGGAGCTTTGGCAGGCACCACTGCCAGTGGTCATTTTTTCCTTTCTATTTTATTTGATAAGACAGAGAGAAATTGAGAGAGGAGGGGGACTGAGAGAGAGAGAAGAGACAGAGAGAGACACCTTCATGACTGCTTCCAGGCTTGTGATGTCTCCCCTCTGGGTCACTGTAGATGAGGACTTGTGTGTCCAACCCACTGTGTTAACCGCCCAGCTGGAAAGGCTTATTCTTTATTTAATTTAATTTTATTTAATTTAATTTAGTTTATTAGAGACATCCAGAAATAAGAGAGGTATGGGGTAAAAGAGAGGGGGAGGAGAGGGGGGGAAAGAGAGGGAGAATTGCCTCTCTGCTTCACCACTCACAAAGCTTTTTCCCTGCAGGTGGGGAAGAGTGCTGGTACCCAGGTCCTTACACATTATAATCTGTGAACTCAAACAGGTGCATGGAAGGCATATTCTTGACACACTAAGTTGCTAGTGGAGACAAGAGTGGAAGGAGGAATTGGTTTTATAATAGATCAGTATAAATCATTCCACCATAAAGGTGATAGAGAATTGAACAAAGAGCACACAGTGCCCAAGGAACCTGCATGCATTATCAAAGGGTCTAATATATCTGTAAGCAGATCTCATGAGAACAATACAGAAAACAGGGAAGAAGAACTACCTGAGCTCATAATGACTAAGGATCCTAACTCAGTGAGAGAAGTCAATCAACACATTTGAGACAGATATTCAAAGTTTCTATGCTCAAGTTCACATGACTCATTTCTCTATATTCTATAAATGTGTGAAGCCACCTAATAGCTTTCACCTCCTCACTTCACTAAGCATAATCACATTCATTCTACCCCCCCAAATTTAAGTGTCAAATTATCTCAATGTTTATGAGAACTATGGAGTTATTTGTTATGGGAGACACAAAGCTTTGGAGTGGGGTGAGCATGGAAATATACCCCTATATTTATGTGAGCTTATTAACCATTATTCAGTCACTAGTGAAAATATAGGCAAGAGAATGTCTTTGGAGGGCCAGGCAGTGGCACACCTGGTTCAGCACATGTAGTATTAAACACAAGGACCAGCGCAAGGACTCGGGTTCAAGGCACTGACTCCCTAGTTGTAGGTGGATTGCTTCACAAGCAACAAAGAAGGTCTGAGGTTGTCTCTCTCCTCCCCACTCTCAATTTCTGTCTGTCCTATCCAGTAAAATGGAGAAAAAAATACCGATTCCAGGAGCAGTAGAATTTTAATGCTGGTACTTAGTCCCAGCTATAACCTTGGAGACTAAAAAAAAAACTTTGTTCTTCATTATAAATATCTTGGTTATAGCACTGCAATTCTACAAATCAAATAATACACAAAGAACTATATTGCCACCAGGGCTTGGTGGCTGCATCATGACTCCACTGCTCCTGGCTGCCATCATCATCTTCTTTTTTCATTTTATTTCATAGAGAGGAAACAAGGGGGAGGAAGGGGCAGAGGACTAGACAGACACCTGCAGTACTGCTTCACCTCACAGGAAGCTCCCCTGCTGCAAGTAGGACCCAGGGACTTGAACCCAGGTCCTCTTGCATGGTGACATGTGCACTCTGCCAGGTGCACCACTCTCTCACTCCACACCCTTTCTTGCTTTTTAACAGTTGAATAAAGAATACTGGGGTCAATATTTTCTCTTCACTTAAAAGTGTCACCCTGTCCAGGGGTTAATAATCTACTGGAAACGACACAGACAATTCTGTATATGCAACAGTCAACTGGGGAAAACCTCCATGTGAATAGAAAAGCTGTCTCTTGAAAACAGTTCAGTACAAGAGACATCAAGGATTGACACAAGAAGCCTTCTGGAAAAAATTGTGACATTTCATGTGCCATGTTCTCTCCAGGTTTAAGTCAAATTAATTATTGTTGCATATAGTCCCAGCTTCCTTTTCTGTGTATACACAGACCTGTGTGTCTGTAGGAAAATACACTTTCCTGTCTGGTACATTCTGGATTCTTCCCTCATCTCTAGACCTCTTTCTGTCCAAGGCAGGAGCTTGGAATGTACGTTCTAGTCTCAGACACACTTACACTGATGTCATCCTCCGCATACTCCAGCATGGCGTCCACATAGTCCATGTTCTCACTGTAAATGTTGCTAATCAAGTCCACAGTGACCCAAAACAGAAGAAGAATAGCTGTTAGCTTGTTTTCTAATCAACTTATGTTTTGGCTGATTACTTCAGTATTTTCTACTACTTTTTCAAGATAGCAATTTTTAAAAGATATATGCAAGATCTAATGAGAGAAACAGTATGCAAATGTATTTTTGGAGAATGGACAGATACCAGGAAAAGAAAAAAAAAACTATTTTGTCAGGTCACTGAGACCAGGGCTTCAGATCCTGTCCTCACAGCTTTCCTGCCTGGAGTCCAGGCCAGAACCTCCCTGGCCTGTAGGGCTGGCAGATGCACTTTCTTTGAGAACCACCCCACAGACAAACCTGCCCTTAAGACACGGCAGTTTAATACATGGTCCGGGGTGATGTTAGCTCCCATCACACCATGGAGAGAAGGGGGACAAGAGGGAGAAGCACTGACTGCTAGGACTCTGCATTCTGAGAACTTGAAGATTTGAAGTACCATGGCCTGGGAGATGGCACAATGGATAAAGTATTAGACTCTCAAGCATGAGGTCCTGAGTTCAATCCCCAGAAGCACATGTACCAGACTGATACCTGGTCCTTTCTCTCTGTCTCTCTCTCTGTCTCTCTCTCTCTCTCTTCCTTTCTCATTGATAAAATAATCAGAATATTCTTAAGAAATGATTTGAAATATGTGAACTAATGGCATACCTACAAAGCTCCTTATACCATTGCTCCATCCTCTCAGCTGATCTGAAATCCAAGAGGAGAAAGAAAGTTAGAATGCATAAAATTCACACAAACATATTGTGATTGCCGGCCAGTATAAACATCAACGTGGTGGTTATTGGTGGGACTGTGTGAGTCTGGAGGCCTGTCCTGCTACTGGGTGGTGAGGGCCCTGCTGTTTGACAGACAGCTTGCTGTGTTGGAAAGAAAAAAATTCTAGATGGAGGATAAATTTTGTTGGGGGTTGGGCAGTTATACTGGTGGTTAACTGCACATGTTACCATGCACAAGGATGTGGGTTCAAGCCCCTGGTCCCCACCTTCAGAGGGCATAGCAGTTGCACGTGTTTGCCTGAATCTGAGCCTATGGGGACAGTTGACAGCACACAGATGTTTTTGAGGGGGTCAGTGCACTATTGGCTAATAGACCCACAGGTAGAGCTGTGCTCCCCCTTGAGAGTCATGAGGAGAGAGATGCCTGGCTGCAGTCTTACTTAAAAGAGACAAGGAAGCTGAGGTCAGCCCAGCCCAAGACCAGCGATGGGCGGATTCTTGAGACTTTCTTGGGTTTCTTCATGTTGGGTGCCACCCAAATGTCCAGCAGGGGCACCCAGTACTTGATTCTGAAGTGACCCTTGAACCTGGAGAGGGAACAGAGCACAGAGCAGTCAGCTGGCATCTCCAGCATTCTGAGAGCAGCTGGGTTTCTCCTGGGGAGATGGTGGATGTGTTTCTGTGGCTCCTTCCCCTCTGAGCAGAGCCTTGGGAGCACAGCAGAGGGAGGGCTGGGGCCTGAGTGCTGTTGCTGACTGGAGCCCGGCCCAGGATGTCCCTGAACACTCCTTACCAGTGGGAGAAAAGCAGCCGTTTTCCTGAACATTGTAGAACAATTAGATAACCCCCCTATATTTATGAGCTCACTAAGAGAACCTTTCACTCATTTAGCATCTTTCCATGTAGTGTCTTCTTTGTTAATCATAATGATCCATGATCATTTTTCCCTTATTAATTGTATGAAAATTGTAATTAACTTATTAGGTAATTATTGTCACCCTGAAAGTGCTTGAGGATACTAATGAAATAAGTCATTATTTAAAATAATGTCAAATTATATGTCAAAATAATGTCAAAATAATGTCAAATAAGTCAGTTAAATATATTTTCTATGAGACTGAAAGAATTAAGATGTATTTTCCATGTCACTTTGTTTTAATTGCCACTGGGGTTATCACAGTGGCTGCCTGATGAATCCACTGTTGTTACTGATCATTTCCCTGTTTCTGTGTGTTTGTTTTTGAGAGGACCGAGAGAAATTGAGAGGGTGGGAAACTGAGTTGAAGAGAGGAATGAATCTGCAGCCCTGCTAACTGCTTATGAAGCTTCCCCTGCAGATGAGGAGTGGGGATTGAACCTAGAACCTTGGGCATGGTAATAAGTATGCACACTGAACCAGGTGTGCCACCAGCCAGTCACCCAGTCTCAGTTTCTAAGGGCTTTGCATACCTTTCCATAAGTTAGAGGGAAAATATTTACCTCAAAGAAAGCGTGCACATGTTTACAATGAGTCTATAAGTGCAGCAAGCAAGTAGAAAGAAAAGTAAAGACACCATAAAGTATTGAATCAAATAGTTTATACTTAGACCTAGATACCTCTTCACCCACTTCCTATTTCACTTCCTTGATCACACTAAGGCTAAACTTGTCAGACAAAGTAAGGACAACAAAAGCTGAATAAGGGCAAGAGACCAGCAGACTTCAATGATGGCTCTCTTGGTCACCACCAGGCCACCCCATCATCTGGGGCCCAAGTCAGGGAATCCTGGGATTCCCACATAGACACGATGGGCCTAGACCTCTGACAGAGACCTGTATGCACTGTCACTGGTCATCTCCATCAGGAGCAACACCATAAACCTCTTGTGGGCCTCTACAGGACCTTGCCCTTAATGTGGGACAGCAATGGTAGGGACTGCGCCACTCTCCAAAGGGAGGTTGGCTCAACATACTCTGCCACTGGAGGAAGACTGGTCCTGAAATAAGTGCAGCCTAGAAACGTAAAGGAATCATGTGAGATAAGCTAAAAGGGGAAGGATGAGTAGAGATGATCTCACTTGTAGGCAGAACATAAGGTTCAACAACAGAAAGGAGAAACACGTAACAAAACGTGGACTGGTTTGGTGTATTGAACCAAAGGAAAGGATTCTAGGGAGGGAGGGCAGGGAGAGGGCTAGGTTGGGGGTGGGGGACAGGGGGTGATTGTGGAGTCCTGGAGCATGATGGGAAAGGACCTAAGTCAGTGAAGAGAGTGTTTTGCAGATACCTATCAAGGTGCAATGTCAAGATTACCTTTGTGTCAAGAACTGTACAAAACCATAAACCTACAATAATATTAGTTTAAAAGATAAAAATTTGTTATTTCAAACTTGCTTTCTTAGTGTTTTATTCATAATGTTTCACTTAAAGTCTGGCCAAAAGTAAAAAGCTGCTTAAATGCTGTGCCCATCATAAAGCCAGGCAGAGGCTCATGTGCCATGAAAAGGACCTTGTGCATGAGCAAAGGGAACTGCATAGTGGGAGCTGTCACTGGGTGTCTCTCCTCTCTGTTCCCTTCCCCATATCCTTCTCTTGTCTTTCAGGTACTTTCAAAGAAATTTGAAGAGGACTTTGCTCAACAGTGTTGTCCACTGACTGAATTCATTGCCTCGTGTCACACAAAATAAATTCAGTTAATGAATTACTCATTCCCTCATTCCCAGGACCCGTCACCATGTGCAGGCTGTGAATGCAAACACTTTGCAGAAATTCAGTGTTAGTGTCTGTGAGTCCCGGGAAGCATGTCTGACTGTGGCTTGTCCTGTCTCCCTCATGCCCAGTTGTAAGAGCAGGCCAGTGGTGGGTCCTCCAGGCTGGGTCCCCGCTGGCCTCTGACTCTGCATCCCTCCTTCAGCTTCTCCACCCTGGCTGCCCTTCCCCAGAACTTGGTGCCCTGCCCAGTCTCCCTTCTTCCCCTCTGCTGCCTTCCCAGTGCTGGACAGAAACGTTGCAGAAAAACCACCTCTTCTGTCCTCAGGGCAGCAGAGAAGCAGCAGCTGTGGGGTAAGGAGCAGGGGGAGCAGGTACGCACTTCGTGTTGGAGATGAGCAGCATGTTGGAATATAAGATCATTTGTCTTTTCTGCCACTTCCGCCCCTTCTGGAATTTGGCAGGGCCAAAGAGCAATATGCGGCCACGAGGCATCACTGGGATGTTCTCCTCTTGCGGGCCACTCTCCTCCACAGAAGTCCTGCAACACAGCAAACCCACAGGGCAGCTTGTCAGCAGGCATTCAGGACACAGGGGCTCATGCTGATGCCAGCACTCACAGCATTACAGAGGAATCTCAGTCCCCCAGAAGGACTCAGCACGCCCACTCAGGAGTCCTGAGCTACACAGAGCTCCTATGAGAGTTGAGGTCACTCAGGGCCAGTGGAGATGGAGGGCAGCTTGAAGGACAGGACACAGGGACTGTCACGTTAGTGTCAGGGGACAAGGAAGCAGCCTAGTCACTGGACCTGGGAGAAAGGAGACACTAAGAGGGAGTGAGGGGGAGTGAGGGTTGGGGTCCTGGTGCTTGGTGCTGGGGAAGGAGCTGAGTGAGGGGTGAAAGTGTTCTGCAGATCCTGCTCATGGGGAGATGAGAAATCTTACCTGTGTCAACAATCCGCACTGTAGTGAATTATCACTGACCCCCAATATAAGAATTAAAAAAAAAGTAAGGGGATGCTAGAGGTCAAAGGAGAGAGGATGAGAAATGTTTCAAAGAACCAGCTCAGGGCCAAGGCCTAAAGGCAGCACAGCGTCTAGAGTGTTGTGGGAAAATCATCAACCCCAAGTATCATCTGCAGTTTTTGCCTGTGTGACTCTGCTGCTTTCTTCACACATTCCTCTCCCCCTTTTCTTTCCTCTTTGCTTCTTTTCTCTTCTCTTCTATGTCTCTCTTCCTATGTCATAAAAATAATTTTAAACAGATATACGTGGGACCTACAGAGGTCAGATTGCATGGACTCCAAGAGTGTGAAGAGGTCATTCCATTGTGGTCTCACATTAACATACACACTTAGATAACAGAATTATTGAAAACTGACTCTAATCTTCTTTAAGTCAGTCTTCACTTTGGGGGTGAGGGAGGCAGGAAGCCCACAATCATAAAATAATAAATCAAACATCCAAATGTTTCTCAACTCAAGGAAGTACAAAGCTATTTGTGGCTGTGCCCTGAGTAAGCCCACAGGACTCTGATCCTAGCAGGTCAAGTCTGCTCTCTGGCATCAGCAGGAGGGAATCTCATGAGACCAGGGCTGAAGCTGAGGATTCTGTCAGTGGGCATCACACAGAGCACATCCTGGGACTGCCCTCCTCCTGCTCTGCCGGTCACACAGGGCATGTGAACAGACTCTACCTGAAGCAGGACAGACAGCCCAGACACCCTGAAAGCCGCGAAGACTTTCTGGTAGACTCAGACATCCTCTATTCTTCACTCCTTGATGCTAAAGAGAGAGCTGGACACAGAACTGCTTGCACTGTCAGCTCAGTCTTCAAGACTGAAGATTCCGCTGTAGCCAAGGCCCCTGGGCTGTGATGTCATCGGTCAAAGGTCAGTGTCATAACTGACCAGCTGACAGCATGACTTGACTCCCTGAAGCATGTTATACCACCACTCTTCATTATTAAAATAGTTTTCTTTTGAGATGACTGTAGACTTTTAGGCTTTTACTAGAAATAATAGAAATGTCACAAGCCTTGCCCCATTTCACACAGTAGTTATATCATTATATAATTCTAAACAGTAAATATCACAGCCAGATATTCACAAGGGTGCTGTCAGAGACACACTATTTCCAGGAGCATAAGTAGTGTGTGTGTGTGTGTGTGTGTGTGTGTGTGTGTGTGTGTGTGTACATAATGGCATTGTTATCTCCATAAACACATTTTAAAAATAAACAATCCAGTAGCAAATGAGTTGTAGATATTCCTTTCTTTAGTTTATTTATTATTTATCTAAATTTCTTTATTGGGGAATTAATGTTTTACACTCTACAGTAAATACAATAGTTTGTACATGCATAACATTTTCCAGTTTTCCATATAACAGTACAACCCCCATTAGGTCCTCTGTTATCCTTTTTGGACCTGTATTCTCCCCTCCACCCACCCCAGTCTTTTACTTTGGTGCAATACACCAATTCCAGTTCAGGTTCAAGTTGCACATATTCTATGATGTCCTTCAACTCTAGTATAAAGATACACATCCGAGTAACCACTAGAGGACTTGAATTAGCCTAGAATAGATGCCTTAGCTTTTTGCTATATCTTTTCTCTTTTTTTTATTATTAGGTCTTTCATTTTCTTTTTAATTTGCTATTAATTTTGTTACAAGATTGTGATCACATTGTACAGTTTCACACCACCAGAGTACTGTATCCCCTCTCTCCCAAAGACAACCACCAGAGTTCTCACAAGTCTCACAGTTTCCTTGCTTCTATTTTGTTTGGATTTTTTTTTTACAAGTTCAGTGAATCATATCTCCAGATTCCACATATGAGTGAAACCATCTGGTAGTTGTGTTTCATATCTTCACTTATTTTGGTAAGTATAATCACTTCAGTTCCATCCATTTTGTTGTTTTTGATTGCAGAGTAGTATTTCATGGAACATCTATCCCATGACTCCTTATTCAGTCAAGTCATCTGATGATGGGAATCTAGGTGACTTCCACTCTTTTTCATTTTCTTTTTAATAATCATTTTATTATAGTTCACTGGACAGGGACAGAAAAAGTGAGAGTGAATGAGCAGATGGAGAGATAGAGAAGGAGAAGGAGAGACACCTGCTGCACTGATTCAACTGCTTGTAAAGCTCTTCCTCTTCAGGGGGACCAGTGTCTTGAACCCAGCAGCTTGTAACTAGTGCTCTGAGTCAGGTGTGCCCCTCTCCTCCACCCCTCCAGCACTTCTTTCTTAAACAGCTCTGGTAAGATGCACTCCATCTGATCACAGACAAGAAACATACAGATTAACATCAGTGAGAGAGTCACTGGTCAGAACAATCAGGGTGCTGAGCCCCAGACAGGTGTGTTTGTGTCTGTGTCTGCTTGTGTGGGGAGAGGTGGGGAGAAGCCTGTTCTCACTGCCCTGCTGCATCATCTGAGTGCTTGACCAGGCTGGGGTTCCTCAGACTTCTCTTTCTTTCTTACCTTTTCCTTAGTATCCTGTAAACTAGTTGAAAGAAAATACGATGTGATGCTTGAACAGTGCTTTCCTCACTCAAGTCATGAAATATGAGACAGATGTTTTGTATCCTTAAGACAAAGATTAAGAACAAGAGCAATTGAAGCACACATCATGGGTTTCCCCCGTGCTGCTGGGAAATGGGTAAAGCACAGTCAGGTGCCCCTGGTTTTTTTCATCTGCTTCCATCTCCCAGTGACTCGTTGGAAAACCACCTCTAAAAGGTCCAGGGAGATTTGCTTTAGCTGCTGCAGCCCCTCAGTCTTTCCTGTGACCATGACCAGGAGGACACAGTCCAGGCCACCTGAGTAAAGTGGCCTTGCTGGGCCCTGCTCTGTCCCCTTCCTGTTCCTACTGAGACTCACAGCCCCCCTCCTCCTCACCCCTGTGGCATATCCAGGGGGACTCTGTCCCTGCTCTCACTGAGCCTCGGCCTCCTGCTCTTGCACTGCTGCCCTGAAAAGATGTGCAGGGACCTGGGGTTGGGCCACTGCACCCCGGGTCCTGCAGGAGCTGCTGCCCTCCAGGGTAGCAGGGTAGCAGGGTAGCTGAGTGCAGATGTGCTCGGTGGTGGGGTCCTGAAACCTCAGCCACAAGGCCATGTCACTGCCTCCCCTTGGAGCTTACAGGAGCTTCTCCTCTGCTTTCTGAGGACCGGGGACCCAGGAATCTCCATAGGTTACAGGGAGGGCAGGTGGGATTGTGCCTGTGTGTCAGTGAATGAACTGTGAACCATGAAGCCCCCTGTAAGATAATGAAAATAAAAAGCCTGTAGAGACGGAGGTTGGCCATGTCTACAACCTTAGGGGAACTGAGGTGGCTTGCAGTGGGGAGACTGAGGAGTCAGAACTCTGGTGCTGGGAATGGTGTAAATTCAAAGCCCTGTTGACAGGCTATTTTGTAAAATTAAAAAATGAATCAATTAATTAAAAAATAGCACATGGTAGGCAATAGCAAGGTGAACACAGCACACCTTTAATTTCATTAGATGTTTAGCATGAAGTGGCCTTTTCTTCCTGCTCTTTCCATACCACGGTTATCGCTGAGGCTCATTGCCTGCCGGACTCCACCTTTCCTGGAGACCTTTTTATTTTTTTTATTCTCTTTTTTTTTTTTCCATTTTTCTTTTGATGGTGACACAGAGACAGGGAGAGAAGACAAAGGGGAGAGACCCTTGCAGCACTGCTCATCAGCTCATAAATCTCTCTCTCTCTCTCTCTCTCTCTCTCTCTCACACACACACACACACACACACACACACACACACACACACACACACACACACACGGACCCAGGACTTGAACCGCAGCTGCACTGTGGTGGTAACACGTGCACTCTTCCAGCTGAGCCACCACCTAGGGCCTGGTCTTTCCACTGAGCCCTCTGTTTGCACACACCAAGGGCAGTTTGTACACTGTGGTGGGTGACCGCCCAGGTGTGAGACACACACAGACAGACGCACAGACACACACAGCAGGCAGGCAGCTGGCAGGCCTCGTCCCGTGTCCTCCCCAGTGGAAGCTGCCTCACTCTCAGGCCTGCAGTGAGAGCTCTGTTTCTCCTTCCCTGTACCTTCTATCTCGCCCTCTCTCAGCCTATTTCTCTCTGTCTCTGTCATAAAAAGATAATGAGTAACAAACAATGAAAGGAAAGCTGGCCGCTGGGAGCATTAAATGTATCACACAGACAGCAACCCCCGTAGAAAACCCCTGCAGCAAAAATGAAGAAATGCATTTACATTTTTATAAAATCAGACTTCATATGATAACTAAATGTGTTATATTGAAGAGGTATCAATACAACTAAATATTAGGATGAACTCTGTGTAGGAAATTGTTGCCTCCACCAACTAGGTTGTTGGCCTGTGGATACAAAGGTACTCAAGGAAGTACTTTGCTCCCTCCCTCCCTCCCTCCCTTCCTTCCTTCTTCCTTTATTTGTTTCTTTCCTTTCTTCCTTCTTTCCTTCCTTTCTTTCATAATATCTCTATTTTTTCATGCCTAGGGTTTCACTCCTCCAAAGCTGTTTTGTTTTGTTTTGTTTTGTTTTTCCCAGATAAGGACAGAGAGAGAGGAAAGCTCTCAGCACTGCCTGCCGTCTTCTACAGTGTGGTGAGGCCCAGGCCTGTGCCCAGGTGGTGCACAGGGCAAAGTGGCCAACTGTCTGGCTCAGCCATCTTGCTGGTCCTGAAGGGTCTTTCCTACCTCTATTCTAGCTTTTACCTCATTTAATAACACTTCAACATACTAACTGCCAGACAGTTCTCATCTCTTTCTTATTTACTTTTAAATTTATTTTTACTTTTTTTTATTAGAGAGTTCTTCTTCTAGCATTTGCCATTAGAGAGTTAATATCCATTCACAAAACTGGAAGGTAATAGGGGTACAGTTCCACACGGTTCTCACCACCAGAAATCAGTGTCCTCACTCCTCCATTTCACCTGGGTGATGTTGGGAGTGTTTGTCACCAGGAATATTGTTTTTATAGCTTCAATGAGAGGGAAGCTAATGTGCAAAACACCAGAGGAAGCTATGCACAGTTTCACTTATCTGAGAGAAAAGTTCTCCCAAGATCACCAATATAGGCTGATTCTATAACTAATCTCTCTCTCTCTCTGTGTGTGTGTGTATACCCCTGTCCCAAATTTTTATAGTGGTCCTGCCTTTACCCCCTTTCCAGTTCACCCCCTGGCATCGATTACTACTTACAGGAGTCTTTCTCCGCCACCCTTCTCAGATAAGTGAAACTGTGCAAAGCTTCCTCTGGTGTTTTTCAATTCGCTTCCCTTTCATTGATGCTATAAAAACAAGCTTCCTGGTGACAAAAAGTTTGGATCCTGGTGGAATAGTGGTACAGAGCCCTCTGGTTCACTTCCGCTCCCATAAATCCCTCTGGGAGTCTGGACCAAAGATCATTATGGGGTGCAGAAGGTGGGAGTTCTGGCATCTGTAATTGCTTCTCCACTGGACATAGATATTGGCAGATTGATACATACCCCTAGTCTATGTTTATCTTTCCCTGGTGGGGCAGGGTTATGGAGAGCTGTATTCTGGGTCATGTTGGTGAGGTTATCTGCCCAGGAAAGTCAGGAGGGTAATACAGTAGCACCTGGAACTTGGTGACTGAAAGTCAGAAAGATGGGAAGCAGGACAAAACATTTAATGAATAAGAACCCTCAAGTACATGTGATGCCTTCTTTAGACCCTTCCACTAAATTCCAGGCTTGTGAGGTCTGAGTCTAATCGGGAAGGACTATGAAGGACTCTTGTCTGAGGCATGTAATTGCCCCTTACTTAGGGGGACATGTACACCTGTGCCCAGCACCCTAGGCCCCAGCCTATGTCTACTCTGTAACTTTGTTAGAAAATGTGCTGTGGAAATGGAACTAGGTGGTCTCATGTGTGAGGAAAGATCTCACCATAAGAGGAGATGGGATGTTGACATCTCCGACTTGGTGTCTGGAGACAATCCACGGTAACAAGTCAGCAGCAGCACGTAGTGGCCTGGTGGCTCAGGTAGTGTTGATTGAGCTGAGCTTGTTTTTCTTTGAAATTCCAGTGGTTGGGATTTACCATAATATACTTGACCTCACTATGCTTTCTGCTGTTTAAGGCTGTCTGCTAATAACAGTATCTTAGATACTGACAGGGCCAATCGATTTTGATCTATCTGGCTAAGGTTATAGGTAAGTTAGGTACTTATACACACACATACACACATTCATCAAATGGTCTTTAAAGATTATAAACAGATGTTGTAAATATAGTGGTCAATGGTGTAGATATGTCTCTCAATACCTTGTAATTGTCTAAATATGTGATATCCATTTAAATTGTGTACAGTCTGGAGATGGCTTTATTGTGCAAATTCACTAAGAGCAGAAAACACCCAGAAAAAGTTGAAAGTCTCCATAGTTTGCTGGGTCAGGAGTCAATGATTTTCAACTGCTATCCTGCCTTCTAGGCTTCTATTGATGGTCAGTTGCTCCTTGGGGATCCTCTTGCTGGTTCACTCTCCTTGTTGGGGATATTCTGCCTGATTCAGCAGCTGTTAGCTTTCATTAGTAGAACACATCTGCTAGTTTTCCCCCTGGGGCCCCATAGATGTCAGTAGGTCTTGCTGAGATCAAGCATGTGCACCAAAGACACAGTAAGTAGACCAGGGTCTGCTGATGCATAGGTAGCTTTCAGTTTGCCAATGCTCTATCCCTTTGTAACCTAAAGTTTTGTTCTAAAAAAAAATCCATCCTTGGGAGTCCGGCAGTGGCGCAGTGGGTTAAGCGCACATGGCGCAAAGCACAGGGACCGGCGTAAGGATCCCGGTTCGAGCCCCCGGCTCCCGACCTACAAGGGAGTCGGTTCATGGGCAGTGAAGCAGGTCTGAAGGTGTCTATCTTTCTCTCCCCTCTCTCTCTGTCTTCCCCTCCTCTCTCCATTTCTCTCTGTCTTATCCAACAACAAAGCAACATCAACAATGGCAATAATGACCGAAACGAGGCTGCAACAACTAGGGCAACAAAAAGGGGAAAAAATGGCCTCCAGGAGCGGTGGATTCATGGTGCAGGCACCGAGGCCAGCAATAACCCTGGAGGAAAAAAAAATCCATCCTTATTTGTGAAATGTATGACATGTTTTAATAAAATGACTTTTACACACACACACACACACACACACACACAGATGTATGTAAATTTTCCATGGTAAGAAAACCAAAATAATTCTAGAATTTGGGGCTATTGGATTTGGTTATCTTGTGCCTTATAGGTTACATACACATATGCACAAAAATCCATAGACCTATAAGATGTACCTTACGGAAAACCAAAATATTTGTGGTATTTGGGGCTGTTGGCTGTTTGGCTATTGGCCAAGAGTAAGGTTGTTCAGTTTAGGACTTTTTTCCCCCCAGTGCTAAGAGAGGAGCTGCCGCTGGAGGGCAGTGTTAGACAATTAAAAAAAATCAATTCCTTGCCTTTCTTTCAGAGAGAAGACATTTTAAATCCAACAGCACAGATACAGTTATCTTCTCATTCAACTGCATGAGTTTGACCTCTGAGGTTATTTCACCGTTTTGTTTGTATCTAGTCTTTGCAGTCCATAGAACTCACCTCTTCTACCCCCCACCCCCCGTGAACCCCAGTGATTTCACCTATGAGTTATTTAGGAAACCTGAGTCTCTGTATCTGCTGCTTTCTGACTTGAACTGCCTTGTCTTCAGCACTCAGATAATTAATAAAGGAATGATGCCTCAGGTGTTACTATAAGTCTGGTTTTGAGAGGCTTCCTTGTGCCTGTATGAATGGGATACACTCTTTCTAGAGAGCTTACACAACAAGATTTCTTTCACTGCCCACAAGGACTTCTTTGGATTGCTCCAAATCTTTCATCTTTCCTGCATCCGAAAGTTGTCTATTTCATCCTAATGTTATCTATTTCATCCTAAAGTTGTCTATTTCAATAACCCTGATATATATATATATATATATATATATATATATATATATATATATATATATATATATCCGTGCCTGCACTGCGAATCTACTGCTTCTGGAGACCATTCCCCACATTTTTGCTGCCTTTGTTGATGTGCCATTGTTGTTTTATTTTTATTGTTGCCATTGCTGTTGTTGTTGCTGCTGGACAGGGCAGAGAGAAGTCAAGAGAGAAGCAGAAGACATAGAGGGGGAGAGAAAGTATGACACCTTCAGACCTGCTTCACTGCCTGTGAAGCGACTCCCCTAGAGGTGGGGAGCCAGGGGCTTGAACTTTTTTGGATCCTTATGCAGGTCCTTGTGTTTCATGCCATGTGTGCTTAACCCACTGCACTGCTACTGCCTAGCCTCTATTTTCTAGTTTTAAGGTCTTCCTTGCATATGGGTATGGATATGTGTATGCTTACATACTATTTTTATAATGAGTGCTCAATTTAAAAATACAAAATGTCTGAATTTAAAATGATTAAAACTCATGCCCGGAGATGAATAATAATTGTATTTATATAATATTTGCACTTGTGTTTCATTTGGCTCTTCCTCTTTTTTTTTTTGTGCCTCCAGTGTTGTTTCTGGGGCTCAGTGCCTGCACCAGGAATCTACTGCTCCTGCAGGCATTTTTTCTATTTTATTAGGCAGGGCAGAGAGAAATTGAGAGAGAGGAGGGGGAGATAGAGAGAAGGAGAGAAAGATAGACACCTGCAGACCTGCTTTGCTGCTTGTGAAGCAACCCCTCTGCAGGAGGAGAGCCAGGGGCTTGAACTGGGATCCTAGCGCAGGTCCTTGCACTTTGTACTATGTGCGATTAACCTGGTGAACCACCACCTGGCCTGGCCTTTTGTCTTTAACTAAAATTAAAGTATGGTTTTTGTTATGATTGCCACTGTCCAATCAGTAAGGTGGTCCTGACTTTAATCTTGTGATACAGCTATTATCACTATCATTCCAATTTACAGTTGAATTTGCAGCTAGAGATATGTTTTTAACTAATCAGACACCGAAGAAATGTGACCACTAGCTAATTATAGATCGTGTTTATGTAATTGGCAGAGCTGCTCTTGCTGACACTGAAGTTGATTGCACTCACCTCTTAGACTTTCTGTAGATTCTGACTTAGAAAGGTACATCAAAACTCTGGTGACTGCTATGTGCCAAGTAGGGATTCATAGGCTTATTAATATTTTCTCAGTAGTGTAAAGCCACCTGTATTCTGAGGCTCATTGGATCAGTCAGTCAGATGTGTACCATACTGGTAGGACCTGAAGGTTCACAGATGAGTTGGAGCACAGCACAGCATGTGCTTCACGACTTAGCTTCCTACCCACCACAGCATGTCCTGTCCTGGAGTGAATGGTGCTCTGGCCTGTCCCTTATACAAAATTACAGCTTATTACTGTTTGACTCACAGGTTAGTTAGTTTTTGAAATCAGTGATTCTATTCAGTGTCAGTGAGGCTGGGGAAGTGACATTCTTACCAGCATTGCTGAGTTGGTTGCAAATTGATGCACACTTTCAGGAGAAAAATTTCTCAAATGATTGTTAAACTGAAAATAATCACATGGGCTTGGGAGCCGGGCAGTAGCACCCCTGGTTGAGCGCAAACATGACATCTGCAAGGACCCCTGGTCAGGGCTCCAGTCTCCACCTGTGGGAAAAAGCTTTACAAGTGGTGAAGCAGGGCAGGAGATCTATCTATCTCTATCTATCTATCTATCTATCTATCTATCTATCTATATCTCTATTGCTATCTCCTGTTCTCTCTCAATATCTCTTTCCATATTGATTTTTCTGTATCTATTAAACAAAGAAGTAAAATATTAATAAAGAGTTGTAAAAAAAAAGAAAATACATAGACTCTTTGAATAAGAATATACTTTAAAAAACTTGTCCCAAGGAAATCACTGGGCCTTTGCTCCAAAATTCATTACACAGAACCTGGTACTTCAGAGAAAAATAGACAAATAAGAAATGGTTTAAAAATGTTAAGTTCTATGGACTGGGAGGTGGTGCAGTGGATAAGGCATTGGACTCTCAAGCATGAGGTCCTAAATTCAATCCCTGGCAGCACATGTACCAGAGTGATGTCTGGTTCTCGCTCTGTCTCCTATAATTTCTCATTACTCAATAAATAAAAGCTGAAAGAAAAAATTTTAAGTTCCAGGAAGATAACTCATAAGCAGAGCACAGAACATAGATGCATATAAACGCAGGTTCAGTCTGGTGTGTGTGTGTGTGTGTGTGTGTGTGTGTGTGTGTGTGTGTGTGTGTGTGTGTTAGAAATAAGTGTATCTGGGGCTGGGTGGTAGCACACCTGTTTGAGCACACATGTTACAATGCTGAAGGACCCGGGTTGAGGCTCGTAACCCCCAGTTTCAGGGGGATAGCTTTGAAAAAGGTGAAGCAGGGCTGCAAGTGTCTCTCTGTCTTCCTCTCTAACTTCCCTTTCCTCTCAATGTCTGGATGTCTCTGTCCAATAAATTAAGATAATAAATTTTTAAAATATATATCTATATATACATATATATGTATATATATATATATATATTTTAAAAAACTGAGGAAAGACACAAAGCAAAGACACAAATGGGCTGGGTGTATGGATCAACATGCCAACTCCCATGTTTAGAGGAGAAGTAGTTACAGAAGGCAGAATTCTTACCTTCTGCGCCCCAAAAGGAATTCTGGTCCATACTCCCAGAGGGAGGAGAAATGTTATGGGAAGGTGACTTGAAGATAACTATTTACAGAAGGAATAAGTCAACTCATATCTTTAACCTTGGGAGAACCACTGCAGTTCCCAGTGAAGGGGCAGAAAAGGAATGGAATTGTACTTCTGTTGTCTCATAATTTTGTAAATCAGTATTAAGCCACTAATAAAAACCTTTCAAAACTTGAATCATCTGTGTTCAGGCAGTGGCACTCCCAGTTGAGTGCACATATTGATATGTGCAAGGAACCAGGTTCAAGCCCTTGGCCTCCATCTGCAGGGAAGAAGCTTCATGAGCAGTGAAGCCACGATGCAGGCATGTCTCTGTCTCTCTCCTTCTTTCTCCCCAACCCCTGTCAGTTTCTTTCTCTCCTGTCAAATATGAAGGAAACAAAAACCAAAAAAAAAAGGGAAGGAAAAATGAATGGTCACTAGGGTCAGTGGATTCATTGTGGAAGCACCAAGCCCCAAATGATAACCCTGGTGGAAAAAGAAAATCTAAAAATGGTAGAATTTTGTATTCAATTATCAAAATAATGTAGTAGCATAATTTTGTAGGTTTGGAAATTTATTACAGACTCCATCTTAAGCAACAAAAGCAAATTAATATGTAAAGTATGATGGATTCCTTGTGCAGGCACCAATCCCCAGCAATAACCCTGGTGATGAAAAAAACAAACAATAATAACAACAACAACAACAAAAATGATGTTGAGATAAAGAAGTTAAAAGAATCTTTAAATCTAAAGCAAACAGGTAAACAGTAACAAGTCAGCCCACATATCCTTGTAGACACTATATAGAAGGCAGTGTGCAGACATCAGATAAAACAACAGTGCTGTTGGGGGATGGTCTAGACGTGAATTGCAGTAGACAATGAAAAATAAAATAGTTTCTAGAATGTGATTAGTAGTCTTTTTAGTTACATAGCATTTCCTCTCATTGTACACATTCTAGTGTTAATGAATCTAGTTTTTTTGATACTTGATTAAAACCAAGGGTGAAGGACAGTGATAATGAGGAACAATGAATAACTTCCAAAAAGCCCCCAGGGTTGACTCACTCACCAGCTGGGCGGCCAGTCTCAGTGAAGATTCATGTGAACACCATACCTCTGGACCTGTACGGAGACTTTGCATGAAGTCTTGGAAGAGTGTCTGTCACACTCATGCTTAATGTACCCAAGTGTGGATTAACTAGGGGACAGGTGACCCTTTCAAATCACATGTAGGAACAACTCCAAATTCAGTTAAACTCGGTCCTCTTGCTTGTCTCCAGGACATCCACGGAGCACCCCCTGGTCTCTTCCCTGGCTGGCGAGTTTTTTCACCCGCCTGTTGCTGCTTCTGCTGTTCAGACCTCTTTTAATGTGGATGTCCATGTTCACTACAGGCTGTGTTGCAGAATAGACTCAGTGCCCTGTTTGTTTTTGTTTTTTTTAATTTAAGTTTCAGGTGATCTTCAAGGGTTTTATTCAACAGCTTCTTCTTTGGGACACCATCTTTGAAGTTTCTGAGTTTTCCTTCTGCTTTGATCTGATAAACTAAGCCTTAAAGACTGACTGCTCAGCCTCCTTACATGTTCCTGCTGTGCACTGTTTCCTCCTGGTGGAGGCCTCAGTGCTGTTGCCTGACCTCTTCAACAGTCCTTTTCATCAGCTCAACTCCCACAACTTCCTGCACCTCCTGGTTTGAATGGGAATGTTCCTCGTCCCCATTTCAGGAAGTTTTGCTGCTCCAAGAATTTTAGTTTCCTCTTCCTCTCCTTTTGTTTGGCAGTGTGGGGAGGACCTCAGGTTTCTAGCGTGTCTCCTCATGCTGGCTGACGTTGCCCATTCATATAGTGATAGACTGAAACACCACTGCTGGGGCCAGATGGTGGCACATATGTTACAATGTGCAAGGACCCGGGGTCAAGCCACCAGGCCCCATCTGCAGGGGTGGGGGACAAGCTTCACCAGTGGTGAAGCAGGGCTGCAGGTGTCTCTCTGTCTCTCTCCCTCTGTATCTCCCCCTTTCAATATCTGGCTATTTCTATCCAACAAATAAAGATGAAAGAAAGGAAGAATGAGGGACCTGGGTGGTGGTGCAGCGGGTTAAGCACACAAGGGAGGAAGTGCAAGGACTGGCATAAGGCTCCAGGTTCCAGCACCTGGCTCCTCACCTGCAGGGGGTTCGCTTGACAGGTCGTGAATTAGGTCTACAGGTATCTTTCTTTCTCTTCCATCTCTGTCTCCCCCTCTTTTCTGGATCTCTCTCTGACTTTACCAACATCAACAATAGCAATAACAATAGAGAAAGTGGGAATAGAGAGGTAGAGAGAGGGAGTGGGGGAGAAAGGAAGCTAGGAATAAATAAAGAGAAAGAAAGAAAGAGGGAAAGAAAGAAAGACCACTCTCTGAAACTTGCTCTGGTGCTGTGGTCCCTCACTATGGTCCTAGAACTTGAATGTGGACCACGTGCATGGCAAGGTTCTTGTCCTGCCTGATGGAATACATCTCCAGTCCTCTTTCTTCACTTTTTATTTCATTTTATCTGATTCTTGTGTTTTTAAATTTTATGATTAGATTGTAAAATTCCAGTGTATAGTGCTGTGTCACACCCACCACCAGAGTCCTGAATCCCAACCACTCCACTACCCAAAGATGACCACTAGAGTTCTCACAAGTCTTACACTTTGCTTGATTCTGTTTTGTTTTTTCAAGTTCATATGTTTCAGTTCTCTATATTCCACATGAGTGAAACCATCTGAGAGTTGACTTTAGTGCCTTCATTTATATCTAGAAACAAAATCATCTCCAGTTCTATCCATTTTGTCCTGAAAGACACAATATCATCTTTTTGATTGCCGAGTAGTATTCCGCTGAATATATATCCCATAACTTCTTTAGCCAGTCTTCTTTTTTTTTTTTTTTATAAAATCTTCTAACAATAAAGGGGGCTGGGTGGTGGTGCGCCTGTTACAATGCATAAGGACCCGGGTTCGAGCCCCTAGTCCCCACCTTGAAGGGGAAAGCTTTGTGAATGATGGAGAGCTGCAGGTGTCTCTTTTTTTTAACCAGAGCACTGCTCAGCTCTGGTTTATGGTGGTGCATGGGATTGAACCTGGGACTTTGGAGGCCCAGGCATGAGAGTCTCTTTGCAGAACCATTATGCTATCTACCCCCGCCCCAGTGTGTGTCTCTCCCTCTCTGTCACCCCCTTTCCTCTCAATTTCTGGCTGTCTCTGTTCAATAAATAAAGATAATTTTTGAAAAATTTAAACAGAGTGGGGCAGTAGCACAATGGGTTAAGCACACATGGTGCAAAGCACAAGGACCGGCATGAGGATCCCGGTTCGAGCCCCCGGCTCCCCACCTGCAGGGGAGTCGCTTCACAGTTGGTGAAGCAGGTCTGCAGGTGTCTGTCTTTTTCTCCCCCTCCCTGTCTTCCCCTCCTCTCTCCATTTCTCTCTGTCCTATCCAACAACAGCAATAGCAACAACAACAATAGCAAGGGCCACAAAATGGGAAAAGTGGCCTCCAGGAGCAGTGGACTCCTAGTGCAGGCACTGAGCCCAGCGATAACTCTAGAGCCAAGAAAAAATAATTTATTTTAATTTAAAAAAAAAGATGGGAAAGCTATCAGGGGAGGGGGTGGGATATGGAGACTGGGTGGTGGGAATTGTGTGGAGTTGTACCCCTCCTACCCTATGGTTTTGTTAATTTATCCTTTCTTAAATAAAAAAAAGAAAGAAAAAGGAGGGAAGGAAGGAAAGGAGAAAGAGAGAAGGGTAGTGGTGTACCTGGTTGAGTGCATACATGTTACAAGGACCCGGGTTCAAGCCCCCAGTCCCCACCTGCAGGGGGAAAGCTTCATGAGAGGTGAAGCAGGGCTGCAAGGCTGCTCTGTCTCTCTCCCTCTGTCACCCTCTTCCCCCTCGATTTATGGCTGTCTCTATCCAATAAATAAAGACAATATTTAAAAAGACAGAGAGTGAGAGAAAGAAAGCAAAGAACAAAAGAGCAAAACTCCCATGTGAAGCGAGTAGCCCAGTCCCTGTGGGGTGCTGGTTTCAAAGACCCCATCTGCCCTTCGGTGGGCATCTCAGGGATTCTTTGGCCTGCACAGTGGGCCAGAGGCGAGGTCACCAGGCAAGGCGCACAAGCGCGGCCTCAAAGCCAGCCCCGACTACCCACGCCACAGTCTCTAGGGCCCTGCCACAGAAGTGCCAGAACCCGGGCCAAGATGGTGGCTCACCCAGTGAGGCAACCCCATCGCCGTGTGCAAGGACCTGGTTCAAATCCCCAGTCCCCACCTGCCGAGAAGTTTCATGAGCAGAGCAGGACGGGTGTCTGCTTGTCTCCGTCCTTCTCTCTCTTAGCAGGTAGCAAAAGGCAGTGGAATCACTGCGCAGACACTGAGCTCCAGGGGTAACCCTGATGGCAAAATAAATCAATACAAATATATCTATTCTCCCCCCTCCCTTGCTTACAAGGGTGTCAGGGATTGAACGTGGGACTTGGAAACCTTAGGCATAACCATTATGCCATCTACCCGCCCCCAATTATTTTACAGTCCTGTAACGACTCCCTCCCCCACCTCCCGCCAGTCTTCTAATGATGGGCATTTAGGCTGCTTCCTCTCTTTGACTATTGTGAATAATGCAGCTATGAACATAAGAGTGTCTATGTCCCTTCACATTAGTGTTTGAGTGTACTTTGGATAAATGCCTGTATGGAGTTATGGGATATATATATTCCGTGGAATATTACTGTGCATTCAGAAAAATCTGATTACATACAAAACTTTTAGACAAGTTGTTCAGTTTTCTTGAAATATGCCACTGAGTCTTGATAGGGGTTGCATTGTAATTGTAGATTAGTTTTGGTTGAAAGACCATTTAATATTGTTTATTCTTCCAATCCAGGGATGAGGAATGTTCTTCAATTCTTGTGTGAAAAGACATTCTCTATTTCTTTTAACAGTGCCCAATAGTTTTCCTTTATGTGTTTGTGTGGTTTATATTTTTAACCTCTTTTGTGAGACCATCCCAAGGTATTTTATGTTTTTGGTTTTGATTGTAAATGTACTTGAGTCTTTTATTTTACTCTCTTCTAACTTTTTTGTATACAGAAATGCCACAGACTTATGAGTATTGACTTTATATCCTGTTACTTTATGAAATTTATTAAATACTTCAGTAGTTTGTCCGTAGAGCCTTGAGGTTCTCCAGATATGTTATCAGTCGTTAGCAAATAGTGCTAGTTTGATTTTTCTTTCTAATTTGCATATATTTGATATTTCTTTCTTATCTGGTTGCAGTGGTGAGGACCTCAGTGACTGTAGTGAATAACAGTGGAGGTAGTGGACATCCTTATTTGGTTTTCCCCATTGAGAATGATGTTAACTGTGGGTTTGTCTTAATGGTGTTTACTAGGTTGAGTAAATGTCCTTCTTTTCTCAATTTCTGGAGTGTCTTTATTATAAATGGCTAATGGATCATGTCAAATTATTTTTCACCATTAGTTGATATGACAGTGTGATTTTTTCCTTTTCCTTCTCTCTTCTCTCTCTCTCTTTCTGGTATGATAGATTTTATTGATTAGCTTTCAGATATTGTTCCATTCCTGTTTCTCAGGCATGAATCCCACTTGTACTTGGTGAATTATTTTCTTGACATGTTAGACTCGTTTTTCAGTGTTTTTTTAAAAAACAAATTGTAATTTCTTTTTTATTATTATTTCAATGTATTTATTTATAAAATCGAAACACTGTTACAAACACTGGTATATTTATGGAATGGATGAAATGATTTTCTAAGGAGAATCAAAAAGAACTGCACCAGGAAAGGCAAAAATACCGAGTAACACATCAAATTACTACATTTCCTTTTAAGTTGCACATCACCTGTTGCCTATTTGGCTGTTGGCCAAGACTAAGGTTGTTCAGTTTAGGAATTTTTTTCCCCCATTGCTAAGAGAGGAGCTGCCACTGGAGGGCACTTAGCACTTTTTTAATTGTTTGACAATTAAAAAAATACCAGAGCCTAGTTTCCTTGCCTTTCTTTTAGAGAGAAGACATTTTTTTTCCTCCTCCAGGGTTATTGCTGGGCTCAGTGCCTGCACCATGAATCCAACGCTCCTGGAGGCCATTTTTTCCCCCTATAGGCTTCCCACACCTTGGAACTCCCTTCAAAGAGCAGGGAAAGATTTTGTCAGAACAGAGGAGGTAAAAATGAACTCCCAGCCTCCACACCTGCAGAAAGTCAGGAAGCCCTGACCCATAACACCCAGATGCAAAACTGGTCAGAGTTACCAAGCACCCAATCTGAAAGTATGGGGTGTATTGGGGAGTAAAAGAGATAAAACCCTGTCCTGGAAAACTAAACAGAGGAGGAAGACTTGATTCAAAGGTATTTAAAGATAGAGCAAGAGAGAAGTGTGTACATGCAAGAACTGGTCCTCAAGAAAAGGAGGTGGCTCAGTGATAGAGCACAGGAATTGCCTGGGTAAAGTCCAGAGTTTGATCCTTAAATCTGTCAAATAACTGAGTAATTATTTTTAAAGTCCAGGTGGTGGAGCACATTTTATAATTCACAAGGACCCAGGTTCAAGCCCCCAGTCCCCACCTGCAGAGGGGAAGTTGCATGAGCATTGAAGTAGGTGTGCAGGTATCTTCTGTCTCTCTCCTTCTCTGTCTCCCCACTACCTCCCCAATTTTCTTTTTTTTTTCTCACCTGACCGCACCTGGCCCGGCAGCCCCGTGCAGGGCCGCGACAACCCAGCCAGGTCCCCCCGCCGCAGCGCCCCTTCCCCGGGAGCCGGTGCCACCCATCGCAGCCTGGCCAGCGCAGCTGCCGCCCCCACGCCCCACCCCGGCGCCTCAGGCCCGCTCACCTCGACCCGGCCCTACCTCCCCAATTTTCTTTGTCCTGTCAAAAAAATAAATGAAATCAAAACCCAAAAACGAATCCTTAAAAAAAAAGTACAAATAAGCCTTTAAAGCAGGAGGAGGAGAAGGAGAAGGAGAAGAAAAGAAGTGTGGGGCCCTGGAAGTGGCACAGTGGCTAGTAAGGTGCTAGGCTCTGAATCACGAGATCCCAGGCTCGGTCTCCAACATTGCTTGTGAGAGAGTGATGCTCTGGCTCCCTCTGCCCCATCCCTCTCATTAATAAATAAATGTTTAAAAAGAATAAAAGCAAGAACTGGGCCTGAGCTCACTTCTGCTGACAAAACAGAGGGTAGGGGATTTTTTTAAATTTCTTAATTGGGGGATTAATTTTTACTTTCAACAGAACAAAACGATAAGGGGATTCAATTTGGGGCTAAAAGGAGGTCCTTAGTCATCTGTGCTTGCTCATGAGCTTTACCTAAAGGCAATGGGCCTATTCTTATATCTTTGAGACAGGAGGCAATTTCTTATATCTTTGCGACAGTTTAGGGGAAGGGGCCCACAGCTGTAGGCTCCCTCCTTCCTGGGGAGACTGCAAGATAGGGTTGCTGTCTCTTCTGATGCTTACATTTAAAAGTGGTCCTTGCGTAAGATGTTTCCTGGGTTGTAAGCTGACAAGAGAATTTAATTCTGTAAATGCTTGTGTGTTTGTGTGTGTGGGTGTGTGTGTGTGAGAGAGACAGAGAGAGAGAGAGAGAGAAAAAGAGCGAGAGAGAGAGATACAGCAAAGCACCACTGTAGCCTTTGTGATGCTTGAGATCAAACTCGGGCAGGACCCCATGCTTGAGAGTCAGCTCTCTACCCACTGAATCACATCCCTAGCCAAAAATAATAAGAAATCTTTTAAAAAATAAAGAAAACTGGGGTGACAGTAAAATACTTTCTGCAAAATACTTCCATGCCAGAAACTCTGAGGTATTATGCTTAATCCCCAGCACCATTATCAGACAGAGCTGAGTAGTGCTCTGTTCTATATGTGTATATCATTCTGCATCTCTCTCATTAAAATAAATAAAATATCTTAGAATGAAAGAGGAAAAAGAAAGTAGAATTTCCCTTTTGTAGAATTGCCCTTGTTGTTTATCATTGTTATAATTGTTGTTGTCAGTGGTGTCATTGTTATTGTTGGATAGGACAGAGAAATCTTGAGAGTAGGGGAAGACAGAGAGGGGGAGAGAAAGACAGACACCTGCAGACCTGTGTAACTGCCTGTGATGCGACTCCCCTGCAGGTGGGGAGCCAGGGGCTCGAACCTGGATCCCTGCAGTGGGATCCTTGAGCTTCGTGCCATATGGGCTTAACCTGCTGCATGACTGCACGGCCCCCTATATTTTCAGTCTTTCTGTCCTGTGTTGTGGCCCACTCACAAATGCATCACAGCCAGATTATAAGCACAAACTACAAGCAGTGCAGGGGTTAAAATCTGGACATTCCCCATTGGTGACTGTGGTGACTGCGAGGCCGACCTCAGCCTCTGTGGCCAACTTCAGGGTCCTTAATGGCCCCCAGCTGAGGCCAGACCTTCAGCTTTTGCACAGGACCGGCCTGCAGCTCCTGACATCACCTCGTGCTTCCTGGCTTCCGGCAGGTTCAAAGCTCCTGGGCTTCCTGAAATAAATCCCTTTAGAGAAAATCCTGTAGACTTTGCACTAAAATATCATTATTCCTACTATGCAGGAAGAACTGACTTGATAAAATGCAGGGCGCTGGGTGGAGCTGGGCCCTTCTGCTAGTGAGGGTGATGGAGGACAAAAGCCCTCACCCCTGGCCTGCTCCTTGGGCCCAGAGCAGAGTCCCCAATGCCCTTCCTGTGGGTCACACACCCAACTCTTGTTCATCCTCAACCTGTGACAACCTTTCCCTCCATCCACAGCCCGGAGTGACTGCGCCAGCAGGGCCTGGGACAGAAGTGCAGACGCAGCTAGGCCTGCACAGCGCTGGGAGATGCGAGCCCAGAGAAGAGGCTGCAGACAGGTAGGCGGACATGGTTCTCCTGCCCAGGAGAGCCCACCTGGCTCTGTCCAGTTTGCTGATGTGGCGGTGCTCCTTCACGCACTTGATATGCATTCCCCTGTGACCGACCAGACCAGTGAGGTCAGTGAACCTGCTGGAAGCCTGCGGTATCTGGTGTTTTCCCAGATGTGACCCCAGGAAGGCATGGCCTCAGTCTGCTGGGGGAGGAAGCCACTTGGTCAGATGTTGTGGAAAGCAGAAAGCTTAGTACTTGAGGAGAAAAGCTTCTGGCAGTGGGTTCCTCTTTGGCGGCAGGAGCACTGAGCTGGATGGTTAAGGACTGAGGTGGATTTGGGCAGTTGGGCGAGAACTATCTTTGAGAGTTGCAGGCAGCAGATGCAGAGGCAGCACAGCATGAAACTGGAGGGTGTGAGAAGAAACAACTGACATCCCCAGGGCAGTGTGAAGGGGTTGGCTGAAAGGGGGTTTGTCCTTGTTTCTGGGCGGTGGCTCAGCAGGAAGAGCCCCGGGCTTGCCTTTGTGACACTGAACTTGGATGTGCCAGGTCTTGGCTTCTGTGCCAGCACTGCTTGTGTGAGAGATGGGTGTTGTTTGCTGGTGCCTTTCTCCTTAAGTGCATGTCTTTTTCTAAGTTTCCTTTTCTTGCACCTTCTATTATTTGCCCATAAGAGAAACCATTTCAAAGTCCTGGTAGAATCATTGGGACCACTTAGAAACAAGTCATTTTTCAGGAATCAAAGAGATACTTCCAGATGTTGAGTTCAACTATGGGTCACCAACTCCAATTTGATCACTGTACTCTCCCAGCGTGCATACACACTCTCACTCTCATGCCTTCCCTCCCTCCCTTACTCCCTCTCTCCTTTCTTTCTTTCTTTCTTTCTCTCTCTCTCTCTCAAACACACCCATATACTCTCTCTCAAAGACACACATACTCTCTCTGTTTCTCTCTCTCTCTCTCTCTCTCTCACACACACACACACACACAGACACACACACACACACACACACACACACACACACACTTGTCTGTTGCTTATTTAGCTTGCTCTGCTTTCTTCCCATGTATGGAGGAGTATGAACTCCAAGCATGACTAAGAATAACCTTGGTCAGGAGTCAGGCGGTAGTGCAGCGGGTTAAGCGCAGGTAGCGCAAAAGGCAAAGAGGAGTGTAAGGATCCCGGTTTGAGCCTCCAGCACCCCACCTGCAAGGGGTCACTTCACAGGCGATGAAGCAGCTCTGCAAGTGTCTATCTTTCTCTCTCCTTCTCTGTCTTCCCCTCCTATCTCCATTTCTCTGTGTCCTATCCAACAACGACGACATCAATAACAACAACAATAATAACTACAACAATAAACAATGGCATCAAAAGGGAATAAATAAATAAATATCTTTAAAAAAAGAGTAACCTTGGTCCTTGGTCTCACACCATCTTATGAACTTCAGATGTACCTACCCTGTAACTCAGCATTTCCTCCCTAGAAACTTAACTGTTTCAGTGCCACTTGAACTTCTGGTATCATATAAGCATATAATATCCTATGTTTGCATCTTTGACCTGTTGTAATGTGTTCTTTATGTTCAGTATCTGGAGAAAATTAGTTATCGTCTACATCAGTAAATACTCTGACCTTTCATACATTAAAAACATACTGATGTGTTTTTCCTTTAGTTTAATGGCTTAACATCAGTTTAAAATACTATAAAACTTCAGATATTTTGTATGTTGAAAACTCATTTACCTGTATATCACTTTGTAGCATCATGCTTTGGTAATTTGGAAACTATTAGATCATTGAGTTATATAGGTTTTGAAAATGTTGATACACCTTCTACAGTACCTAGAAATCTCACTAGTTAACATTACCACGAATTTAATCAGAAAGTTTTAAATAATATTTTGAAAAGCTGTGAAGGTCACAGGAGTGGATACAAAATTTTCAAAATTCTGATTTCTCTTAAAAGCTCCAATTTGATTATTGGTACCAAGCACTGTGAGTTGTTTAACTGAAAGTTACAGGCTTTTTAATGAATTTATTTTGAGAAAATGTCTTATGTACAAATAACCATACTCTGTTAGTCTAAAGCAGAAATAGAGCTCCATAGGAAAAAGTGACCCACTTACCAAAAAAAATCAGGGATTTTAGTTTTTATTCATATTTTTTTAAACCAGCACACTGCTCTGCTCTAGCTTATGGTGGTTGTAAGGGGAACTTTAGTTTGTAACATAGCAAATGTAGCTTCATGTACTTTCCACTTGGTCTGTCACTTAGAATAGTAAAAAGATGTACTCATGGGTTGAGATTTAATGAAATTAATAGTTTCAGTTGTGAATGCTTATCAAAGACTTTTTAGTGTGACCTTCATTGAGAGGACACCCTGGGTTTGCTCATAATCACTTCTGCACTCTTGCACTGCCAGAGCAATGCCAAGGAGTGAAAGGCCAATTGTCTGACCACTACTATGAAACTGATTTGATCTTTGCATCTCTGAAAGGTGAAGGTGATTCCTAAGGGAATCCACATTTTGTAAACGGGCTCCCTGGTTCTGATGTTCATCTCTTTTCGTCACATGGGGACTCTCACAGACTTCAGCTGCTTTGAGGGCTGTTAGCAGGACCACATTCAGAAGACCAGTTCTCACTCACTGTGAGCATGCTGGTGGAACAGACTGAGAGCAGGACTGAGGATAATTCAGGCCCAACATATACCTGGTTTAGAGATTGCAAGGAACTTAGATGGGCCACGCAGATGCGACAGGTCTCTCTTTCCTGGTGGCTTCAGCAGCTGGAAGATTCAGTACACATGTGTCTATAGCCAGAATGCTTGGAAACCCAGATGTGTCTCCAGAGAGCATTTAATTAATGGGTACACAATGACATTCTAGGGTGGGGGTAGATAGCATAATGGTTATGCCAAGAGGCTCTCATACCGGAAGCTCCGAAGTCCCAGGTTCAATCACCCTAACCACCATAACCTAGGGCTGAGCAGTGCTCTGGTTAAAAAAAAAAAAAGACATCCTTGACTATCATGGGGTAATATGTGTGCTCAACCTGCCAGGCACTCTTGACTATCATGGGGAATACTTGGAGGGGGGCACTGGGACCATTCCAAGTTCAGGACATCTCAACATCTGCCTACCCTCTGCCTTCTCCTGGCTTGAGCTGCATGTTCCCAGAGTTATAAGCACCAGGAAGAAGATGATCTTCCTTAAAGCTGATATTTCAATCTCAGATGCTTTTCATTTTGTACACATACATTCCATTACCACCGCGTAATGTATGAATCCAAGTATAACAGGTTGTGTAGTGACACAGGAAGGAAAAGCTCTTCCCAAACTCTCCTTTGAGACAAAGCTACTACTAATGGTTAATTTTAGTTTTCTTGATATTTTTAATGCGCATTTATCCTTGCCTATATGGGAATGGTAGTGATTTTTTCATGGTTATTCTTCCATTCTGTTTTGTTACTTCTCTCCCTTTTTGTGAGAATGGGGGATTGTAAGGATTTTACATGTCCCACTGCATTCTGTTCATTAAAGCTGTCTGTACCCAACTCTCTGAGGACATGAAAATATTAGCTGTTATCTGTTCTAGATTCTGATTTCAAACATGGAGCTGGTATATCAACCTAACAGTTTTCTGGAGATGCAGAGGAAGGAGCAAGTCTGTGGTACTTTTCCATAGGGTGTGGGTTCTGTGAGGAGAGCATCTGTCAGGCCACAGTGGTCCTAATTCACTTTCCCAATGGATTTTTCAGTGTCATTTTTGTAGTCAAAGGGCTATCCTTGCCTTTTACAAGTAGGGCTAGCATTTGAATAAGTGATTCCCTTTATCTTGTAATTTTGTAAACCAATATTAAATAACTAATAAAAAAAGAAAATTATTATGATCTATATCACTAACAGTAGAGAAGAAAAGTCACACCATCATATAAGTAGACACAGAAACACCATTTGATAAAATTCATCAGAATGTCTGATCTCCGACAGGAATCTTTATTTTTCGACCACTTTTCTCCTATTTTCCCTTGCCCTGTCTCTGGTACCAATAATTTTTTATCTATTTTTCTTTCATTTCCATCACCTCTGGAGCTTTAACACTCTGGGATGACTTTTTCAGATAGAAAGAGCAAGTTGGTGGCCACATACTGAAGTTTCCTTTAATTCAGTGGGGCTGAGCTCAAACCTGGGTGTCACACATGACAAACAGCACAATATACAAGTGAGCTACTTACTGCCAACCAAATCTGATCTCTTCTCCTAAGAGTCTGGTGGTGGGTGGTGGTAGTGGGGTGTGTGTGTCTTAGATTCTAAATATAAATCAGATCATGCAATCACATAGAAACCTGCTTTTATATCTAAAGCTCTGGAAGGAACTGGTATCAGAGCCAGTTTTCATTTTTGTCATCTTCAGAGGACTCCATTGTTCCATCTGTCTTCTCCACTACATCCCCTAGGCCTGCTGTGTCACAGTGATCCGTATTCTTGCCACAGTCCTCCAGAAGCACCACTCACCCAATTGCAGTCAGGCTTGGGTACTTCGTGCACTCCTCTGCTTCCTCTCTCCCTTTATAACCCAGCCAGAAAAAAAAATAATACCATGTGTTTTACTTGCAACACTTCTGACTTCCAGTTTCTTTTTAAAAATTAATTTTATAAAATTATATGTCAACAGTGGTTTAAATCCACACCATGCCTACCACCAGAGTTATGAATCTTCAGTCTCTTCACTGCAATCCACTATAGTTCCCCTAAGGTTGTAGACATGCGCTAACCATCATCTCTACAACCATCTGTCTCCATTTATACATGATTTCCCCCATTTTCTCCTGATTCAAATCTCTGTTCCTCTCCAAGACATTCATGACAAAATAACTACCTCCATATGCCCCTCTCTTTTCCTTATTTCTCTCTGGGTGCTGATGGAGATGGAGTTCAGAATCCTCTTATCTTCATCTTACCACTTCTTCCCCACTGGGAGTACAGATCAGGCTTGTTTTTGGGGTGCAGAAGGTAGGGGTTCTGGCTTCTGTAATTGCTTCTCTGTTGAACACAGTCACTGACAGGTCGATCCATACTCCCAGCCTGTACCTATCTTTCCATAGTGGACCAGAGCTCTGGAGGTGGGAGCATCCAGGACACATTGGTGAGGTCGTCTGCCCAGAGAAGTCAGGATGAAGTCATGGTAGCATCTGTAACTTGGTATCTGGAAGGTGGCATGACCTAAATTGAGACAAACTAGTTATTGAACAGGAACCAAAAAGGTAGGATTAGAGCAGATGAGATTAGGGATTTTAGGGTAGAATAAAGCTAGGAAGACCATTTTAGGCATGTTCTGGGTGCACACAACTTACGGTAGTTTTGCTTGAGTTTGATAGCTAGCCTGAAGTTAGAATGAATATTGTCTGAGAGAATGGTGTCAGGTTCTGGATGACAGCATGATGTCGACCAGACTTCCCTGGACTGAAGGACAACCCCACCAATGTGTCCTGGAGCCCGCTTCCCCAGAGACCCACCCTACTAGGGAAAGAGAGAGGCAGACTGGGAGTATGGATCCACTAGTCAATGCCCATGTTCAGCAGGGAAGCAGTTACAGAAGCCAGACCTTCCACCTTCTGCACCCCATAGTGACCCTGAGTCCATACTCCCAGAGGGATAGAGAATGGGAAAGCTATCAGGGGAGGGAATGAGATATGGAGATTGGGTGGTGGGAATTGTGTGGAGTTGTACCCCTCCTATCCTATGATTTTTGTCTATGTCTCCCTTTCTTAAATTAAAAAAAAGCAAATAAAAAAGAAGAAATCCCAGGAAAAAAATGGTGTCAGAGTAGAGAAAAGGGCTAAAAAGTTGGATTAAGGCAAATGATGGATAAAATGAACTATCTCCATCCATCTGACCGAGGGCCCATACATATTTGTACTTATACTTTATATTTACATTTATACTTATATTTATAATATACTTATATTTATATTTAGCACCAGAACCTGTGTAACCTCTAAGTCCCTATTGGTCTGAGCTCACAGCTCATGGTCACAGCTGGGAACAGTGCAGGCTGCACTCACTTCAGGACACAGTGTTTTTTGAGTGGCAGGGCAGGATACCCCAGCCTCCCTTCAGAGACTGGGGCTATCCCTACAGTCGCTGCTTTATGGTGAAGACAAGGTCATAGGAGGGCCGACAAGATGCCCTTCTTGATGGATTTTTTCCAGGGGCTGGGCTCCAGCGCACTGTGGTGGAGGCCGCAACCCCCGAGGGACTTGTGCCCAGGGCCCTCCCTGGTCCCCATGTCCCCACTTGCCCCGCGGGTCCCTGTGCAGCAGTTGTCTGTTTGGAGGGACTGGGGGGGTGGGGTGAAGGAGGGCGGGCCAGGGGCCTGGGCTGGGGCGCATGGTGTGACGCAACAGGGGCTGAGCGCCCCCCTAGGCGTGCAGGGGGCTGGCCCCTCCTGGTGGAGCAAGCACAGGCCGCCCCCCAGTGCGCAGGTGCCTCCCTGGGCGCTGAGTGGGCAGGCGCCAACCGATGGCAGGACTGAAACATGGCTAGAGCCCAGTCAGAGTGCGAGGCGGCAGCAGTAGAGGCAGCCCTGGACGAACAGGAACCCTGACTGACTGACCAACTGAGGCTCGAGTCTTGGAGGCAATGGGACTAAGGCGCCTGCCTAGGGGCCCGCTTGCCATGTGGCCTGGCACCTGCTGAGTGCCCGGAGCCAGTGACGCTCTCTGGGACCCACGGGAAAGGAGAGGTGTGGGGTCGCTGGTGCGGGGAGGCCTTGGCTGTGGCGACCTGGGTGTGGGGAAGGCGTGCGCCAGCAGGGGGTGGCCGACGCCCTGCTCTCCAAGAGTGAGTGAGCACGCTGGGCTTTTTTAGGGGTGGTTGCTAATCGAGGCGCTACCCAGCGCAGGATTTTGTAACCAAGCCTCCCCTGGCAGCTGCTGTCGCCGCTCGCGCCCCTTTGCTCTCTTGCTGGAGAAATAATGATGTGATGAGCACAGCCCTGCGTGCCTCGGCCAGGGTGCAGCGGGTGCGGCCAGGTGGGCTGGCTGGGGTGTGTGTGTAGGGGGGCCGCTGCCCATCGCCTCGCCCCACCCACCCCGCTGCGCCAGGGGTGTCGGGACGAATTAGACTTGGGGAGCCTAAAGGAGAGAAGAGTTGCAAGAGGTGGGGAGGGGGTGGCGAGCTCTGGCAAGGTGGCAAGCAGAAGGGACCTGCCTGCAGTGGCCCAGGAAACTCTGGGCTAGTCCTGGATAGGGGACCCCACCAGCCTGTCGCTCTCTGTGAAGGTCTTGGGATTTGGAATCCATGATTTATCAATGGTGGCAATCTTGTATGGATTAATAGGGCCATTGCCAGCAGAACCCCATGTCCCACCTTGCCCCGTGGGTCCCTGCGCAGCAGTTGTCTGTTTGGAGGGACTCGGGGGGTGGGGTGAAGAAGGGCGGGCAAGGGGCCTGGGCTGGGGCGCGTGGTGCGAGGCACTAGGGGCTGAGCGCCACCCTAGGCGTGCAGGGGGCTGGACCCTCCGGGTGGAGCCCAAACCAGCCGCCCCCCAGTGCGCAGGTGCCTCCCTGGGCGCTGAGGGCGCAGGCGCCAACTGCTGGCAGGAAGGAAACCGGGCTAGAGCCCAGTCAGAGTGCGAGGCGGCAGAGGCTGAGGCAGCGTTGGACCTACAGGAACCCTGACTGACTGACTGACCAACGGAGCCTCGAGTCTTGGAGGCAACGGGACTACTGCGCCTGCCTAGGGGCCCGCTAGCCATGTGCCCCGGCACCTGCTGAGCCTGGAGCACTCCGCGCTGAGGAAGGTGCGACTGTGGGGCCGGGTTGGTCGGGCTCGGAGCCATGGGGGGAGGGGGGTGTCGGGTGGCGGGGTAGGGTCCCCGCGGAGCGCGCGGGTGTGGCTGGGGGACCCTGCGCGAGACTGCGTGGGGGCGGGAGCACGTAGGTCCTTGCTCCCCAGCCAGAGCGAGGTCCCCCGGCACCTGTGCGTGGGACCCCGAGTTGGCAGCGTGGCCCCGCGCCCCAGCAGCACTGAGTGCCTGGAGCCAGCGCGCGCGTCCTGCACTGTTGCTTGTCCCTGGGTCCCGGGCTCTGGGGTGCACGGCGGGCGCCGAATGGGGCGCCTCGGAGGTGCGACGGTCCCTCCTCAGCCCTGTGAGCCCAGTAGCCAGGAGACCCATGGAGGGGCTGACCAGCGAGAGGGCTACATGCTGACTGGGACTCGGGTTCTGGCGCAGCGGCACATCGCACCCCCCAACCTCCTTGGTCAATTCCGTGTGGTGACACTCTCTGGGACCCGCGGGAAAGGAGAGGTGTGGGGTCGCTGGTGCAGGGTGGTCTCAGCTGTGGCGACTGGGGTGGAGGGAAGGCATGCGCAGGCAGGGGGTGTCCCATGCCCTGCTCTCCAAGTGCTAGCGAGTGCGCTGGGCTTTTTTAGGGGTGGTTGCTAAGCAAGGTGCTACCCAGCGCAGGATTTTGTAACCAAGCCTCCCCTGGCAGCTGCTGTCACTGCTCGCGCCCCTTTGCTCTCTTGCTGGAGAAATAATGATGTGATGAGCACAGCCCTGCGCACCGCAGCCAGGGTGCAGCGGGTGCGGCCAGGTGGGCTGGCTGGGGTGTGTGTGTAGGGGGGCCGCTGCCCACCGCCTCGCCCCACCCACCCGCGCTGCGCCAGGGGTGTCTGGACAAATTAGACTTGGGGAGCCTAAAGGAGAGAAGAGTTGCAAGAGGTGGGGAGGGGGTGGCGAGGTCAGGCGAGGTGGCGAGCAGAGGGGACCTGCCTGCACTGGCCCAGGAAACTCTGGGCTCCTCCTGGCTAGGGAACCCCACCAGCCTGTCGCTCTAGGTGAAGGTCTTGGGATTCGGAATCCATGATTTATCAGCGGTGGCAATCTTGTATGGATTAACAATACTGCCATTGCCTGCAGAACCATCTTCAGTGTTGATTGATTCTGCCTGGGCTGCCTTAGGGAGATTGAAGTGCTGTAGCCTCTCCATCACCTTTGGCTGGAGTGCTTGGGGGAGGCCACCTCACCTGCCACTGGACTGGGGGTGAGAGGGATTACCAGCAGGGGGACATCTCTTTTCTCACCCAGTCATCAATTTGGGGGCTGGGAGGCTTGTGCCTCTGATTGACACTCAGGGACTTTAGTCTCCCAAGACTTGAAGACTCTTCTCAGCACAGTCAGAGAGTGTCCCTGTGGCACATTCACAGATTCCAAAGCCCAGTTAGCAACAGACCCCCTTTTAGCTCCACTTTCATCCCTGGGAGTGACACTTTTAGATTTGAGGTTGAGTTGCATTACAACACAATTTTCAGTTTACCTGCTTTATTTTCCTGGTGAAAGAAAGGTAATAAGTAACCAAGGCAAAAAAAAAAAGGTAAAAATGATAAAAACATGCTAATTTTTGGCAGGTCAAGTTGTTACTCGGGTTTTTAAAAAAATGTCATTAATCAGAATTTTCCAGTAGCCAAATTGTCTTGTGTAGGCGGCTGTGACTCAGAGATTTTGGCTCTAATAATAATTGTAGAGTGTTCACCATTTCCTTTAGATGGGGTGACTTTTTCATTGCCTGCAAGAGAACAAATGAGAATTATTTTGTACCCCACATCTGGCATTATGGCTAGTGGGATTCAGAGTGCATGGTGTACGTGGGTACATTTGGACTGAGAGGTAAGGCCTTGCAGGCCTGCAAGGACAGGAACAGGAACTACACACACCAAAGACACTATCTTCTCTACCAACATTTACAGTCAATTTATCCTCTGTCAGTAGTTCAGCAGACCTGAGGGTTCTTCTCAGTAAAAGTTGTTCAAGGGAACTGGATTTTATACATGCAAATCACTCAGTTCCCTTTATTAACTTTCCTCCAGGTTTCTCTGTTCTTGGTTAAGAGTTCATATAAGCCACAGATGTCATCTATGTCACTTGTCATGTCAAACTTGTGTATTGCACTTGAGACTAAGTGGTAACTTGAGTGAGCAAAATGAGTAGTATGTCCAGTAACCCAAGCAGATGAAATAAAGTTTCTCAGTTCAGCATTCTAAGTCATTGTTTCAAACTCTTAATCATTTATTCCTCCTTCTTCGAAAGAACTTTGCACTTATAGTATAATTATCCTAAGTGATACTGTTTGAGACAAAAATAAACATGTATTCTACTTTCCAATATTTCTGAATGTTATAGGTTACTTGTGGTGGAAATGAAATTTAACATGTAAAACCCTTCTATAGAATTCGGATTACATTGGTATTTCTCCCCTTTGACATATATATCCTGTAGCTCTCTGTTGTTAGGTTTTTTAAAATGGTATAAGTTACAAAATAAATAATAGCAATTAATAATAATACTCAATAGAAAAAGTCCTTTGGGGGGCCGGCAGTAGTGCTTCAGGTTAAGCATACATAGTACGAAGTGCAAGGACCTGTGAAAGTATCCCAGTTCAAGCCCCAGCTCCCTACCTAAATGGGAGTTGCTTCACAGGTAGTGAACCAGGTCAGCAGTCATCTCTTTCTCTTCCCCTATCTTCCCTTCCTCTCTCAATTTCACTCTGTCCTGGGACCAGATGGTGGCACACCTGGTTGAGTGCACATGTCACAATGTGCAAGGACCCAGGTTCGAGCCCGGTCCCCACCTGCAGGGGGAAAGCTTCACAAGTGGTGAAGCAGGGCTGCAGGTATCTCTCTGTCTCTCTCCCTCTCTATCACCCTCTTCCCTCTTGATTTTGGCTGTCTCTATCCAATAAGTAAATCAATAAAGATAAAAAAGGGAGTTGGGTGGTAGCGCAGTGTGTTAAGCACATGTGGCGCAAAGTGCAAAGACTGTCATAAGAATCCCGGTTCGAGCCCCTGGCTCCTCACCTGGAGAGGAGTTGCTTCACAAGTGGTGAAGCATGTCTCAGGTGTCTCTTTTTCTCTTCCCCCTCTCTGTCTTCCCCTTCTCTCTCCATTTCTATCTGTCCTATCTTAACAACGATGACATCAATAACAACAATAATAAAAACCAACAAGGGCAACAAAAGGGAAAAATAAATAAATAATAAAAAAATTCACTCTGTCCTATGCTATAAAAAAAAAGTGCTTTGCAGAATTTAAATACATTGTATTCCAGGTACCTAGAACCTGACCAGTTTTTAAAGTAAAGGATTATAATGTGGCTTTTTTTTAATTGTTAGAGGATCTGTTATTGCTCTTAACAGAGTATCTTTCATGAAATGCACATAGGGTGAATAGATGCCTTGATGCTTTTGTTATTTAAAACAACATTGAGGTGACAACTAGGAGAAAGCTCACTTAGTAGAGCACACACTTTGCCATGCTAAGTATTCATAGGAGCACCATGAAGAGGGGAAATTCCATGAGTGGTAAAGTAGTGCTGTGGTGTTTCTCCACCCTCTCTCCCACCTCTCTCTTTCTGTCTCTCTCTCACTCTCTCTCTCTACCCCTTTCTATATTCCATCCTCTGTATGAAAAAAAAGAGAGAGAAAATAGTATACTTGGAGTGGTTGATTGTTACAGACACTGGTGGAAAAAAAGTATATAATATTGATTTAAGAAAACATGGAAGTCATAGTTTCTCAGTTGCCCAAGTTATTGAATAATAGGCACTTTGACTACAGCTTTTAAAGGAGTGTTAATTAGATATATTTTATTGACACACAGAATAGATTTGCCCTGGTCTTTCACTGGACACAATAAAAATAACTATGCCTTTGTGCCCTGGGCAGAAGGGAGTCCTGTGTCAGCACTGCCAGTACATTGGTTATGAAGAGTTGTGTTCAGGAAGTCAGTCGTAAGGACAAGATGAGTCAGTGGGCAGCACATATACCTTACCATGAGTTTGAGTCTGGGCACCACATGGGAGTACCATGGATAGCACTGTGGTAGCTCCCCTGATGAGGTAGAATGATGATGTGATACTCCTCTTCTCTCCTGTCCCCCAGATAGTGAAGAAAGAAAAAGGGCCAAAGAGGTCTCTCAGTAGTGTTATTTGCCATGCATGAAGCCATAAATTGATGTTGCATATGTACAAGGCTCAGAGCTCATTTCTGGCACTACATTAAAACAAATAAATAAGCAGGAAGTCAGCAAGCAGAGTGTTCTTGTGCAGTTAAATCACTTGTAAGGACTGACGAAGTTGCTCACTTGGATAATGCAGAGCTTTGCCATGTGTGTGACCCAAGTTTGAGCCTGGGCCCCCATAGCATTGAAGAAAGCCTCAGTGCTCCGGTCTCTCTCACTCTTTCTACTTCTGCCCATTAAAAAGAAAGTCATTCTTGGTCCAATAGTTTTACTTAATGCTGTTTTTATCAAACAGTCCATTCCCAGAAGACTGGCATTTTCTTTGTCTGGGCTCTGGAGTGTGTAAGATGGTGTGTGTGTGTGTGTCTGTGTGTGTGTGTGTGTGTGTGTGTGTGTGTGTGTGTGTGTGGTGTCAGGGCTCTCCTTTTGAAAGGCCAAGTCTCAGCTCTGTCTTGTGGTGTGCCAGACACAGATAGGAGCACTTAACCTGCCTTCTAGCCTGAACAGTAGTGACAAGGAATGGACTGAGCTGTCCATGGCAGCTGGAGTTCAGTAACCACTGCTCTGCTTTTTCAGCCATTACTTTCTGCCCCTATGCTGTGGAGATGCTTCTCAGTCAGCAGCTCCTTGTCCTCACATTCAGTCCCTTGGAGTGACAGTCCTCTTGGGCTGATCTGTCATTTCTCAGAGAGAACATTATAGGGCTCACTCTTGAGAAAATGTGCCTCTCCTGAATTATTCCCAGTCATTTTTCCATGATGGATGCCTCCAGCTTTTATTCTTAAACTCTCTTTCCTGCTAGAAGAAGTTGTCCTGCACTCTTGCCCTTGTGATTGGCCCTCCATAGACATTTGCATGTAAATTTCCTTGGACTATTATATGTGCCTTTCTGAGAGTCTTGCTATTTTCAAAATGGGTTCTGCTTTGTCTAATGAGAACCCTTCCTGTTTGAGAATTTTGGTATCCAGGGATAAGATAACATGACATTTATTTATTTATTTTTGAGCTGAGACAGAAACATGCCTTTTGAGCAGAGGGAATCCTTTGGAGGAAGGCTGAAAGGAAGTGGGGCCTAGAATTGTTGCTGGGTGTCAACAGCTTAGGTGGTGACTGTCTGTACACAGAGCAACATGACCACTTTAGTGTGAATTCAGGCAAGAATCTGGTTATCTTTACATGGCAACCACAGTACAGTATGAGTTTTTCTAATAATAATAATAATAATAATAATAATAATTGCATGAAAATTACTGAAGAGCCTGATTTTCAGTCTTCAGCAGATATTCTCATCTAGTGTAGTCATAGAACAACAAAAAAGAAAACTTTTAATGAGTCATTGCTAAAAAGGAACATTTGCAACCACCCTTTCCTTAAAATCATAGAAAATATGTTAACAGTAACTTTGTAAGTTTAGGTAGGCATTACCTTTAAAATGATGTACTATACTCTGCACAAAAGAAAAAAAGTACTGAACTAATCCACCAGAACCTGTAAGTATATATGTTAAGCCAGCCAAGATGTCATCATCCCCTTGTCTGTCATGAAAAGTTGTCCTGCTCTACTGTATGAGGATGAATTGGAGCCCCCCTGGGGTGACAGTTCAAGTGGTATCACTGAGTTCTGATCCTAATACTCAAAAGGGGACAGAATCTATGCTGATTTGATAGGATTGTCACAAGGATGAAGTGAAACTGTGGCTGTACAGCAGACAGCATTTAGAGAAGCTCCGGAGGTGACTCAGCAGGTAGAACACAGATAGGACAGGGAGAAATGGAGAGAGGAGGGGAAGACAGAGAAGGGGAGAGAAAGACAGACACCTGCAGACCTTCTTCACAGCCTGTGAAGCGACTCCCCTGCAGGTGGGGAGCCGGGGGCTCGAACCGGGATCCTTAGGCCGGTTCCTGCGCTTTGTGCCACATGCCCTTAACCCACTGCGCCACCGCCTGGCCCCCTTGTCAATTTTTTTATTTGACCTTTATTAGCAGATACTTGTAGCTTGTTGAGTTTTTTTTAAAAAAATCAAGTTGTAAACTTTTATTACAAATTAAAAATGAGGTTCTTAAAAATCTCAACTTGACCAGATATGAAACAACTTAAAAACCTTTAAAGGTGTACTGAGAAAAACCAGGCCTTTAAAAAAAAAAAAAAAACACGTTTGTCATTACCAAAAAGAGACATCTTTAGGTTAAAATAATAAAAACCCCATGCTGCATAGATAATGCAAATAGTCTGGTTATCTGCTCAAGGGGCAAAAAGCAAGCACTTAAGGTCTTCAGCTCATTCCTGTTGTTGAAACCATATCCGTTCCTTACATTGAACCATTTTACTGTTACCATAACCTTTGTTGCCTTGACCTTCTTGTCCCTGCCAGCAGGCGCCATGGATGTGAAGCTGCCTGGGCAGCCGCTCCCTGTGCTGCTGCCATTGTACCGGGCTTGGTGTTGGTGGTGCTGAGGGCAGGGGCAGCTGGCAGCTGTTGGGTCTAGGCCACCTTGCTCATGGTTGTGGTGATGGTGACTGGGGCCGGCTGCTGCAGCTGCAGCTCCTCCCAGGGTGTGATGGTAATTAGGCGGCGGTGGCAGTGGGGCTGCTCAGGACTCTCTGGGGTCAGCTCTCAGCTTGTTATTTTTAAGCCAGGTTCTAGTAGGAATGAACATGTCTGACTCCACTCAGAAACATTTCTTTTTAATATTTACTATGGCTTTCAATTTCCCATCCTTTCCCATCCAAGTTCAGCTCATTAGCAAATCCTGTAACAAGTCTAGAATGAAATTTTCAAGAGAAAATGATCTTCTCTCCTACTTCCAAAAGCCTAAAGATTCAGTGGAAAGACAGAGGTATTTATTATTCTAGAGTAGGTGATTGTCTTATGATTAATAAAGAAGTAGCTACAATTCAAGGGCCAGAGGGTAAGTTGTTGCACAGGGGTTCTGTTCAACATTTTGTTAATTAGGAGATTCCTGAGCCCAATTAGTCAAGTAATGATTTGAATATTTTCTTTGTAAATAGATTTAGGTAAATTAGTTCTCCTCCAGGACCATATTTAAAGCTGAATCTCCATCAAAATCCAAAGGCACACATCTGTGAAAAATGGCAAAAAAGGCTCCCAAGTTCTAGGTTTAATCCACCATACCACCCTAAGCCAGAGTTGAGCTGTGCTCTGGTAAAAAATAATAATAATAATAATCTAAATAAAAAATAAATCTACCATCCTCAAAGTATGTCTTTGGGGGAAAAATAATTTCATGGGAGGCGAAAAATGGAGATTCCTTTTGAGAGATAAGGACAACTTCTTGGGAAAATTTGACCAATGAGGGAAGCAGACTTTTATGTGTAGACATGTTTTTTTTTCACCGTGTCTCTTCTGGCTAACATCCTAGCTGGCCTTCTGTTACCCCTTCACAATGTCCTCGGTGTTAACTAAGCTATTTAAAGATGGCATCGAAGAACACATGGTGAGTTCCTCACCATTTCTTAATCTCATATGTGAAGGTGGTGTGCATGTTACTAATCGCCACTTTTTTTCTCTAATCCGTCTTTCTAATGCCTACTTAAGCAGTATCTGAAGAACTCAAATGGGTAGAGGATAATATTACCTGTTTGGACACCACAGAACATTCATATTTAATCTTTTTTTCCCCTTCTTTCTCTCACTAATTCATTGGCCCATGTACTCCCAATGTGCAGGTGTTTAAAATCCCTTAAAATCATGCTTTCTCTTCATTTTTTTGCTGAGTCTATGTGTGAAGAAATATATTATTTTAAATGTCTGTTTTCATTTTTATAAATTTTATTTTTGAAAGAGATGCAGAGACACACACAGAGAGAAACCCATATTTAATTTTAAATGTCTTTTTTTCAGAAATGTTTCTTTTTAATATTCTATTTACTTATCTATTACCTGGGTAGAGACAGAAATTAAGAGGGAAGCAGGAGATGATGAGATTAGAGAAAGGACAATTAGGAAAGTGCCCTTCATTTTCCCAGGATGCCAGTTTTGGCCTGTGAACTTCTGACCTGCATGTGGTGTGCAGGTGCCAGTGTCAGCAGAATGAGTGACTATTCCATGAACTAATGTCCCCACACTTGGCTTCTGTCTGGGAAGTGCTGGCTAAGGAGTAAAAGGCTAGTAACTGAGGGACTAGTGTGGGAGAGACTTCACCTTGAGCTTTGCTGTGAAGTGTGCTGATGACAGTAACAGCCATCCAGAAATCAGAAGTGCACCATCTCTATTCTCTGCTACTGTCTCCTCCTGTGCTGACTTCAGACTCAGCCATGTACTTGCTGTGGCCCCCGGGACATTGACAGGTGGGAATCAGGCAGAGTCCTCAGTGCCTGTCTGGCTGTGGGGAGCCCTTCTTCCAGCACTGAGGAAGCTAGGTGCCACTCTGTGGAGGCCTGGGGAACAGGCAAGACACACATAGTAGCTCCAGTGGAGCTGTTAGCTGCCTGCAGACACACGTGACCTCAGCTGATGCAGAGCTGCCCTGAGGAGCCCACCAAGGGCTGATCTGACCCCGAGCAAAGAGAGGGGTCATCTAAGGCACAGAGTCAGGAAGTGATATTTATTATAGCAATAAGCAAGAAAATACAGTAAAAGACTATATAACTACATATATACCATGAAAAGAATAATAAGTGAGAAATTTCTGTGAAAAGACCAGGGTGTAAGTGATCCAGGAAAATGACTCAAATGAAATGAGCTGGATATGGAATGTTGACATTTTCCATTGTGACCCCACTAGACAAAAAGTTTAAAAGAAGTGTCTTAGTCAGATGGCTTCATGTCTTCCACCAGGAGTTTTACACATAGGTGGCAGGACTGAGGAATAATTCAAAATTCTGCAAAGTATTAGAATATAAGTGTTCTCAATTTTATATCATTCTAATAGGAAAAAAAGGGACATTTCTTGGAGGGGAAGGCTGGCTGTAGGCATTCCAGCAGATACCCAGGTGGCCTCACTGATTGCAGACCTGCTAGGGGAGCCCCCAGCAAGGTGCTGAGAGGAGCCCTGAGCTCCTCAGCAGCTGAGCAGGGTGTAGACAGGGTGCTGCCTGGACCCCGCTCAGAGAGGTCTGAGATGGTCCATCACTGTGCCTTTCTGTAGGTGTCACTCTCCCATCTTGGAATTAGGAGGCTGTCTTATGGTCATGCCTGAAATGAAAAACAGAAAGCTGTCTTAGTTAAGTCACATTCTCAGATAGTAGCTTCCTCTTGATTCCTGAAGAAATGTATTATCCCGGGAGAAAATTTCTCCAAGGAGATAAATGCATGAAGGGGCTGAGTGATGCCCACCTGGTGAGCACACCTGCCACAGTGAGCAAGGACCTGGGTTCTTGCCCCTGTGTTCACCTGCAGAAAAGGAAAGCTTCAGGAGCTGGAAAGCAGAGCTGTAGGTATATCTCCTTCTCTGTCTCTCCCTCCCATTTTAATTACTGTCTCTAGCCATTAGGTAAGTTTAATTATTATCAAAAGCATTAACTATATTAAAACCTAGTCATCACATAGTAGAAACCTTTCCTCTCAAATCAATACAGCAAATGTCTGCAGCCCCCACTCAGACAGTGCTGCCAGAAGAATGAAGTCTTGCCATTGTTGGGATGTGATTCTCTTGACTTGTTTCAATCAAGCAGAACACCATGCGTCTCACACAGACTGGTTGCTAGACTAATCTCACATGGCCTAGGCTCACCCAGACTCATGGTGTAGATGAGCAGTGTCCAGGAGCCTGGTCACCTTTGTACCACTGGCATCAGTCAGGAAGAAGGCGCCTACCTCTAGCAGGAACGGGGGACCAGGATGGAGGCCTCACTCCTCCCTCTCCTCTTCGTTAATATCTGTATGGTTGTGGGCGCACAGCACGGCCATGAGGCAGGAGAACTGAGTGCGGGTGACCTCCTCCTTCTGGTGGACAAGATGGACACAGTCCCTGATATCCTCCACTGCCAGGTTCACAGGGATGATGGGGTTGCCCAGGGCATAGTTGTAGAGTGACACCTTGTGGGTGGCCCTGTCCCCATAGCCCATCAGATAGTCAACCCTGAGCTCAGAGGCGGTGAGGTCCAGGAGAGGCAGCCATGATAGGGCCCCGTGCAGACGGGTGGACATGGAGCTCTGCCAGATGCTTTCCACATCATGGAGGGTGGTGACACTGTCACTCCTCTGGCCCACAGCCAGCAAGATGCCCTTCTGGTGGCCTCTGCCAACAGAGCTGCCCAGGGTCCAGGGAGAATCACCTCCAGCACAGATACCTGTGAACATAGCAGTGGGTTTAGCAATGGACAAAGGAGGCACCTGAGGCAGTGAGCAGAAGCAGTGAGAGGATGAAGGACTCGGAGAACCAAGGGGCCGGAGGGTCCACTACCTCACTGACACCATTGCAGACGGACTGATGGGGAGAGCAAACCCAGTCTAAAATCTTGGAGATGATTCCTGCATATCAGCAGGAAAATGTTTAATGAGGAGTTGAGACAGGAGAACAGGACTCCCTAATTTTTACTGAATTTGAAGGTGTGGAACTAGAGTTGGCTTTTTAATTGAGAACTTAAGAGGTTTCTGTAAACTTGACACGACACTGAAAGTTATCAAGCTGGGTCATTGTTAATTCTGGTGTATATTCTGGTCCCATTTCCGCAGGGAGTTTGGTTTTCAGTGTCCTGAGCTTGCTTACAGGAGGGGATAGATGGCCAGAGAGTTGGCACTTGCAGCAAAGGGTGCAGTTCCCCTCTCCCCTGCTGACCTGACCTGGGGACCTGGACTTGAGGAGGAGCTGACCTGGGGTGTCCTCTAGTAGCTGTTCCAAAAGGAAGGACTCCTGGCGCCTGGAAGCTGAGCTGGAGTCTTCCTGTTCCTGTGACAGGTCCTCAGTCACTGGCGGTGATGCCATTCCATTTTCATGGTGATAGTCACAGTCTGTGAGGAGAGAAATCCAAGCGTAGGTTCAGGCTGAGGTGCTGTGATGAGCCCATCATGACCACATAGTGTGTCCACAGCATGGCAAGGGAGCTGTGTTTTTCTTGGAGACGTGCATGGTTTCTGGGGGCTACTGGGTTCCTGCCAATTCTGTGTCCCCCCCATGGGATTGGTTTTCAGGGTCATGAGCTTGTTTCAGGAAGGAAGATCTGACTTGGTAGGAGGCATTTACAGGAACCCAGGGTGTCCCCTCTCCCCTGATGGTCTCCACATGTCAGGCTGGGGGAGTCATCGACTTCAAGTGGAAGCTCCTCAGTGGCTGGCATTTGGCCCACTTCATGCTCCTGCAGATGTTTGACATATAGATGGAGAGAAACCTCAGTCTAGGTCCAGGCTGACCATGAAGAAATTCACCTCATGTAGAATATGACACACGGACCTTCTCCTGGACCTTCTTTGCTAAGAAGGCTGTGTCTCTGTGTCTCTGTGTCCGTGAATCTGACAGGAGACCCTGCCCTCACATGTGCCCAAGAACAATGTTGACAAAATAAAGAGGAATATGCTTTTATACATTCCTGTGCCTGGAATGCCATGAATTCCTCATGAGGAAGAGCTCTACAGAGCAGCCCAATCTGCCACAGAGAAAGAAGTAGAGAAGCAAGGACTGTCCCTAGAGCCTGTTACAGAGCAGTGAGTTGGTCACTGTCTGTTGAATGCACGGAGGCCTGTTGCCTGTGCTTTTCCCTGTCAGAAGGTATTGAAGCGAAGCTGGAAACCATTTACTCTGAGTCTTTGCAGTTAATGTCTCACTCCAATCAGCCTCTTCTCAGATTGCCCTGACACTCACCTGCAGGTGACTCTGTGGTTTCTTCCATTCTGAAACTCACAGGTCCCTGATCATCTTCCTCAGAGTCCTGGGAGAGAAAGAAGTCAGGGTTACAATAAACCTTGGGAGTGAGCTCTGGAAGAACACATTTCCCAGCAACTCTGTTTCTCCAGAGAGAGAGAGAGCACTGTGTCCAGCACCAAAGCGACTTGAACCCTGGGGATGACGGTGGTTTGAGTCGACACTAGAGTTTAGTGATTCCTTGGGTTTTCAGTGCATGTTCAGAAGTGTGTTGACAAGGATATGTGGATTTCTTCCTGCTTGCTCTCTAGTCTCAGGATATACACACAGGTAACTCCCAGTTGAGTGAGTAATTTGTAATTTGAAGTGCCAACTATCTTGGAAGTCGGGCCTTAGTGCCTCAGGTTAAGCACACTTGGCACTAATCACAAGGACTGGTGTGAGGATCCCGACTCGATTCTCGGGCTCCCACCTGTAGAGGAGCCACTTCACAAGCAGTGAAGCAGGTCTGCAGGTGTCTATCTTTCTTTCCCCCTCTCTGTCTTCCCCTCCTCTCTCCATTTCTCTCTGTCCTATCCAATTACGATGACAACAACAATCATAACTACAGACATATAACAAGAGCAACAAATGGAATAAATAAATATTAAAAAAATTTAAACTGTAAAAAATATGTCAGCTATCTAATCAAATTATTGGAAAGAAAAAACCCACAATTCCCCCAACGTGATGAGAAGCATTGCCTGGTATATGAAGAAGCAGGAAAGTGTCATCAATGCTGCAGAGTGAAGGCCAACCCTGACATGATGCAGATGCTCAAATTATGCAAAAGAAAAAAGAAAAAATCCACAAACTTCTACTCCACCTATTGACATGATATAAACAGAAATATGTTCATGATGGATAAAAATTAGCGAAGAAATTGAAGTAATTTAAAACCAATCATTTAGTAGCTTAAAAAATATCTGAAAGTCACATATATTCAGTCCTTATTTATTTCCACTAGCATTATTACTGGAGCTTTAGGAAGGCACCACTACCAGTAGCCATTTTTTCCTTTCTATTTTATTTGATAGGACAGAGAGAAATTGAGAGAGGAGGGGGACATAGAGAGAGAAGAGACAGAGAGAGACACCTGCATGACTGCTTCCAGGCTTGTGATGTCTCCCCTCTGGGTCACTGTAGATGAGGACTTGTGTGTTCAACCCGCTGTGTTAACCGCCCAGCTGGAAAGGCTTATTCTTTATTTAATTTAATTTAATTTATTTATTAGAGACATCCAGAAATAGGTATGGGGTAAAAGGGGGGGAGAGAGGGGGGAAAAGAGAGAGAGAGAACTGCAGCTCTGCTTCACCACTCACAAAGCTTTTTCCCTGCATGTGGGGAAGAGGGCTGGTACCCAGGTCCTTACACATTATAATCTGTGTACTCAAACAGGTGCGTGGAAGGCATATTCTCGACACACTAAGTTGCTAGTGGAGACAAGAGTGGAGGAGGAATTGGTTTTATAATAGATCAGTATAAATCATTCCACCATAAAGGCGATAGAGAATTGAACAAAGAGCACACAGTGCCCAAGGAACCTGCATGCATTATCAAAGGGTCTAATATATCTGTAAGCAGATCTCATGAGAACAATACAGAAAACAGGGAAGAAGAACTACCTGAGCTCATAATGACTAAGGATCCTAACTCAGTGAGAGAAGTAAATCGACACATTTGAGACAGATACTCAAACTTTCTATGCTCAAGTTCACATGACTCATTTCTCTATATTCCATAAATGTGTGAAGCCACCTACTAGCTTTCACCTTTTCACTTCACTAAGCGTAATCACGTTCAGTCCCCCTCCCCCAAATTGAAGTGTCAAATTAGCTCAATGTTTGTGAGAACTATGGAGTTGTTATGGGAGACAAAGAGCTTTGGAGTGGGGTGAGCATGGAAATCTACCCCTATATTTATGTGAGCTTATTAACTATTATTCAGTCACTAGTGAAAATGTAGGCAAGAGAATGTTTTTGGAGGGCCAGGCAGTGGCATACCTGGTTCAGCACATGTAGTATTAAACACAAGGACCAGCGCAAGGACTCGGGTTCAAGGCACTAACTCCCTAGTTGTAGGTGGATTGCTTCACTAGCAACAAAGAAGGTCTGCGGTTGTCTCTCTCCTCCCCACTCTCAATTTCTGTCTGTCCTATCCAGTAAAATGGAGAAAAAAATACGGATTCCAGGAGCAGTAGAATTTTAGTGCTGGTACTTAGTCCCAGCTATAAACTTGGAGATTAAAAAAAAAATTCTTTGTTCTTCATTATAAATATCTTGGTTACAGCACTGCAATTCCAGAAATCAAATGATACACAAAGAACTATATTGCCTTAGGGCTTGGTGGCTGCATCATGACTCCACTGCTCCTGGCTGCCATCGTCGTCTTCTTTTTTCATTTTATTTCATAGAGAGGAAACAAGGGGGAGAAAGGGGCAGAGGACTAGACAGACACCTGCAGTACTGCTTCACCTCACAGGAAGCTCCCCTGCTGCAAGTAGGACCCAGGGACTTGAACCCAGGTCCTCTTGCATGGTGATATGTGCACTCTGCCAGGTGCACCACTGTCTCCCCCCACACCCTTTCTTGCTTTTTTCCGGTTGAATAAAGAAAACTGGGGTCAATATTTTCTCTTCACTTAAAAGTATCACCTTGTCCAGGGGTAAATAATCTACTGGAAACGACACAGAACACTCTGTATATGCAAAAAATCCATGCGAATAGAAAAGCTGTCTCTTGAAAACAGTTCAGTACAAGAGACATCAAGGATTGACACAAGAAGCCTTCTGGAAAAAAATCGTGACATTTCAGGTGCCATGTTCTCTCCATGTTTAAGTCAAATTAATTATTGTTGCATATAGTCCCAGCTTCCTTTTCTGTGTCTGCAGGAAATACACTTTCCTGTCTGGTACATTCTGGATTCTTCCCTCATCTCTAGACCTATTTCTGTCCAAGGCAGGAGCTTGGAATGTACATGTACGTTCTAGTCTTAGAAACACTTACACTGATGTCGTCCTTCGCATACTCCAAGATGGCGTCCACATAGTCCATGTTCTCACTGTAAATGTTGCTAATCAAGTCCACAGTGACCCAAAACAGAATAATAGAGTTAGCTTGTTTTCTAATCAACTTATGTTTTGGCTGATTACTTCAGTATTTTCCGCTACTTTTTCAAGATATCAACTTTTTAAAGATATATGCAAGATCTAATGAGAGAAACAGTATGCAAATGTATTTTTGGAGAATGGACAGATACCAGAAAAAGAAAAAAAAGCTATGCTGTCAGGTCACTAAGACCAGGGCTGCAGATCCCGTCCTCACAGCTTTCCTGCCTGGAGTCCAGGCCAGAACCTTACTGGCCTGTAGAGCTGGCAGATGCATTTGCTTTGACAACCACCCTACAGACAAACATGCCCTTAAGACACGGCAGGTTAATACATGGTCCAGGGTGATGTTACCTCCCATAACAGCATGGAGAGAAGGGGGACAAGAGGGAGAAGCACTGACTGCTAGGACTCTGCATTCTGAGAACTTGAAGATTTGAAGTACCATGGCCTGGGAGATGGCACAATGGATAAAGTATTGTACTCTCAAGCATGAGGTCCTTAGTTCAATCCCCAGAAGCACATGTACCAGACTGATACCTGGTTCTTTCTCTCTCTCTCTCTCTCCTTTCTCATTGATAAAATAAACAGAATATTCTTAAGATATGATTTGAAATATGTGAACTAATGACATACCTACAAAGCTCCTTATACCATTGCTCCATCCTCTCAGCTGATCTGAAATCCAAGAGGAGAAAGAAAGTTAGAATGCATAAAATTCACACAATCATATTGTGATTGCCAGCCAGTGTAAACATCGACATGGTGGTTATTGGTGGGACTGTGTGAGTCTGGAGGCCTGTCCTGCTACTGGGTGGTGAGGGCCCTGCTCTTTTACAGACAGCTTGCTGGGTTGGAAAGAAAAAATTCTAGATGGAGGATAAATTGTGTTGGGGGTTGGGCAGTTATACTGGTGGTTAACTGCACATGTTACCATGCACAAGGATGTGGGTTCAAGCCCCTGGTCCCCACCTTCATAGGGCATAGCAGTTGTATGTGTTTGCCTGAATATGATCCATTGGGGACAGCTGACAGCACACAGATGTTTTTGAGGGGGTCAGCGCACGTTTGGCTAATAGACCCCCAGATGTAGCTGTGCTCCCCCTTGAGAGTCATGAGGAAAGAGATGCCGGGCTGCAGTCTTACTTAAAAGAGACAACGAAGCTGCGGTCAGCCCAGGCCAAGACCAGCGATGGGCGGATTCTTGAGACTTTCTTGGGTTTCTTCATGTTGGGTGCCACCCAAATGTCCATCAGGGGCACCCAGTAATTGATTCTGAAGTGACCCTTGAACCTGGAGAGGGAACAGAGCACAGTACAGTTAGCCTGCATCTCCAGCATTCTGGGAGCAGCTGGGTTTCTCCTTGCCCTCTGAGCTGAGCCTTGAGAGCACAGCAGAGGGAGGGCTGGGGCCTGAATGCTTTGTGCTGACTGGAGCCCAGCCCAGGATGTCCCTGAACACTCCTTACCAGTGGGAGAAAAACAGCCATTTTCCTGAACATTATAGAACAATTAGATATCCCCCATATATTTATGAGCTCTCTAAGAGAACCTTGCACTCATTTAGCATCTTTCCATGTAGTGTCTTCTTTGTTAATCATAATGATCCATGATCATATTTCCCTTATTAATTGTATGAAAATTGTAATTAACTTATTAGGTAATTATTGTCACCCTGAAAGTGCTTGAGGATACTAATGAAATAAGTCATGCATTATAAGTTCAGTTAAATATATTTTCTATGAGACTGAAAGAGTTAAGATGTATTTTCCATGTCACTTTATTTCAGTTGCCACTGGGGTTATCACAGTGGCTGCCTGATGAATCCACTGTTGTTACTGAGCATTCCCCTGTTTCTGTGTGTTTGTTTTTGAGAGGACCGAGAGAAATTGAGAGGGTGGGAGACCCAGTTGAAGAGAGGAATGAATCTGCAGCCCTGCTAACTGCTTATGAAGCTTCCCCTGCAGATGAGGAGTGGGGATTGAACCTAGAACCTTGGGCATGGTAATAAGTATGCACACTGAACCAGGTGTGCCACCAGCCAGCGACCCAGTCTCAGTTTCTAAGGGCTTTGCATACCTTTCCATAAGTTAGAGGGAAAATATTTACCTCAAAGAAAGCGTGCACATGTTTACAATGAGTCAATAAGTGCAGCAAGCAAGTAGAACAAAAAATGAAGACACCATAAAGTATTGAATCAAATAGTTTATACTTAGACCTAGATATCTCTTCACCCACTTCCTATTTCACTTCCTTGATCACACTAAGGCTAAACTTGTCAGACAAAGTAAGGACAACAAAAGCTGAATAAGGGCAAAAGACCAGAAGACTTCAATGATGGCTCTCTTGGTCACCACCAGGCCACCCCATCATCTGGGGCCCAAGTCAGGGAATCCTGGGATTCCCACATAGACACGGTGGGCCTAGACCTCTGACAGAGACCTTTCTGCACTGTCACTGGTCATCTCCATCAGGAGCAACACCATAAACCTCTTGTGGGCCTCTACAGGACCTTGCCCTCAATGTGGAACATCAATGGTAGGGACTGCCCCACCCTCTGAAGGGAGGTTGACTCAACATACTCTGCCACTGGAGGAAGACTGGTCCTGAAATGAGTGCAGCCTAGAAACGTAAAGGAATCATGTGAGATAAGCCAAAAGGAGAAGGATGAGTAGAGATGATCTCACTTGTAGGCAGAACATAAGGTTCAACAACAGAAAGGAGAAACACGTAACAGAACGTGGACTGGTTTGGTGTATTGAGCGAAAGGAAAGGACTCTAGGGAGGGAGGGCAGGGAGAGGGCTAGGTTGGGGGTGGGGGACAGGGGGTGATTGTGGAGTCCTGGAGCATGATGGGAAAGGACCTAAGTCAGTGAAGAGAGTGTTTTGTAGATACCTATCAAGGTGCAATGTAAAGATTACCTTTGTGTCAAGAACTGTACTAAACCATAAACCTACAATACTATTAGTTTAAAAGATAAAAAGTCAAGTTATTTCAAACTTGCTTTCTTAGTGTTTTATTCATAATGTTTCACTTAAAGTCTGGCCAAACGTAAAAAGCTGCCTGAATGCTGTGCCCATCATAAAGCCAGGCAGAGGCTCATGTACCATGAAAAGGACCTTGTGCACAAGCAAAGGGAACTGGATAGTGGGAGCTGTCACTGGGTGTCTCTCCTCTCTGTTCCCTTCCCCATATCCTTCTCTTGTCTCTCAGGTAATTTCAAAATAAATTTGAAGAGGACTTTGCTCAACAGTGTTGTCCACTGACTGAATTCATTGCCTGTGTCACACAAAATAAATTCAGTTAATGAATTACTCATTTCCTCATTCCCAGGTCCCCATCACCATGTGCAGGCTGTGAATGGAAACACTTTGCAGAAATTCAGTGTTAGTGTCTGTGAGTCCCGGGAAGCATGTCTGACTGTGGCTTGTCCTGTCTCCCTTGTGCCCAGTTGGAAGAGCAGGCCAGTGGTGGGTCCTCCAGGCTGGGTCCCTGCTGGCCTCTGACTCTGCATCTCTCCTTCACCTTCTCCACCCTGGCTGCCCCTCCTCAGAACTCAGGGCCCTGCCCAGTCTCCCTGCTTCCCCTCTTCTCCCTGTCCTGTGCTGGACAGAAAACTTGTAGAAAAGCCACCTCTTCTGTCCTCAGGGCAGCAGAGAAGCAGCAGCTGTGGGGTAAGGAGCAGGGGGAGCAGGTATGCACTTAGTGTTGGAGATGAGCAGCACCTTGGAATATAAGATCATTTGTCATTTCTGCCACTTCTGCCCCTTCTGGAATTTGGCAGGGCCGAAAAGCAGGATGCAACCACGAGGCATCACTGGGATGTTCTCCTCTTGAGGGCCACTCTCTTCCACCGAAGTCCTGCAACGCAGCAGACCCACAGGGCAGCATGTCAGTGGGCATTCCGGACATAGTGGCTCATGCTGATGCCAGCACTCACAGCATTACAGAGGAATCTCAGTCCCCCAGAAGGACTCAGCACCCCCACTCAGGAGTCCTGAGCTACACAGAGCTCCTATGAGAGTTGAGGTCACTCAGGGCCAGTGGAGATGGAGGGCAGCTTGAAGGACAGGACATAGGGACTGTCACATTAGTGTCAGGGGACAAGGAAACAGCCGAGTCACTGGACCTGGGAGAAAGGAGACACTAAGAGGGAGTGAGTGGGAGTGAGGATTGGGGTCCTGGTGCTTGGTGCTGGGGAAGGAGCTGAGTGAGGGGTGAAAGTGTTCTGCAGATCCCTCTCATGGGGAGATGAGAAATCTTACCTGTGTCAACAATCCGCACTGTAGTGAATTAACACTGGCCCCCAATATAAGAATAAAAAATAAAAGGAGAGAGGATGAGAAATGTTTAAAAGACCCAGCTCAGGGCCAAGGCCTAAAGGCAGCACAGTGTCTAGAGTGTTGTGGGAAAATCATCAACCGCAAGTATCATCTGCAGTTTTTGCCTCTGTGACTCTGCTTCTCTCTCTACCCATTCCTCTCCCCCTTTTCTTTCCTCTTTGCTTCTTTTCTCTTCTCTTCTCTGTCTCTCTTCCTATGTCATAAAAATAATTTTAAACAGATATACGTGGGACCTATAGAGGTCAGATTGCATGGACTCCAAGAGTGTGAAGAGGTCATTCCATTGTGGTCTCACATTAACATATACACTTAGATAACAGGATTATTGAAAACTGACTCTAATCTTTAAGTCAGTCTTCACTTTGGGGTTGAGGGGGGCAGGAATCCCACAACCAGCAAATAATAAATCAAACATCCAAATGTTTCTCAACTCAAGGAAGTACAAAGCTATTTGTGGCTGTGCCCCGAGTAAGCCCACAGGACTCTGATCCTAGCACGTCAAGTCTGCTCTCTGGCATCAGCAGGAGGGAATCTCATGAGCACAAGTAACTGTTCATGAGACCAGGGCTGAAGCTGAGGATTCTGTCAGTGGGCATCACACAGAGCACGTCCTGGGACTGCCCTCCTCCTGCTCTGCTGGTCACACAGGGCATGTGAACAGACTCTACCTGAAGCAGGACAGACAGCCCAGACACCCTGAAAGCTGTGAAGACTTTCTGGTAGACTCAGACATCCTCTATTCTTCACTCATTGATGCTAAAGAGAGAGCTGGACACAGAACTTCTTGCACTGTCAGCTCAGTCTTCAAGACTGAAGATTCCCCTGTAGCCAAGGCCCCTGGGCAGTGATGTCATCAGTCAAAGGTTAGTGTCATAACTGACCAGCTGACAGCATGATTGACTCCCTGAAGCATGTTACACCACCACTCTTCATTATTAAAATAGTTTTCTTTTGAGATGACTGTAGACTTTCAGGCTTTTACTAGAAATAATAGAAATGTCACAAGCCTTGTCCCATTTCACACAGTAGTTATATCATTATATAATTCTAAACAGTAAATATCACAGCAAGATATTCACATGGGTGCTGTCAGAGACACACTATTTCCAGGAGCATAAGTAGTTGTGTAGTTGGATAGGGGCCCCGAATATTGAAAGCAGCTGTTGATGTGAAGCCAGTTGTTCCTTGTGGATATTTCCAGCTGTGCCCACCTTGTGATAACTCTGAAAAGGTGAGACGAGATGGTATTGGGGTCGCAGACTCTCCCCTTGCTTGGAAGGGTGTTGGCCTAAGCTTAAGCTTCCTAATAAAGGCTCTTACTATTGCATGTGATTCTGGTCTTCTTTGTGTAAGATCAGGACTCGAACTTCTGGGTATAACATTAGAGTGTGTGTGTGTGTGTGTGTGTGTGTGTGTGTGTGTACAAAGGAAATGTTATCTCCATAAACCCATTTTTAAAATAAACAATCCAATAGCAAATGAGTTGTAGATACTCTTCTTTTTTTCTTTTTTAGTTTTATTTATTTTTTTTTGAAATATCTTTAATGGTGAATTAATGTTTTACATTGGATAGTAAATATAATAGTTTGTACATGCATAACATTTCCCACTATTCCATATAACAATACAACCCCCACTAGGTCCTCTGTTACCCTTTTTTAAACCTGTATTCTCCCTTCCACCCACCCCAGTCTTTTACTTTGGTGCAATACACCAATTCCAGTTCAGGTTCAAGTTGTACATATTCTATGATGTCCTTCAACTCTAGTATAAAGATACACATCCGAGTTACCACTAGAGGACTTGATGTAGCCTGGAATAGATAGATGCCTTAGCTTTTTGCTATATTTTTCTGTTTTTTATTATTAGGTCTTTCATTTTCTTTTTAATTTGCTATTAATTTTGTTACAAGATTGTGATCACAGTGCACAGTTCCGCACCACCAGAGTACTGTATCCCCTCTCTCCCAAAGACAACCACCAGAGTTCTCACAAGTCTCACAGTTTGCTTGCTTCTGTTTTGTTTGAATTTTTTTTGACAAGTTTGTAAATCAAATCTCCAGATTCCACATATGAGTGAAACCATCTGGTGGTTGTGTTTCATATCTTCACTTATTTTGGTAAGTATGATCACTTCAGTTCCATCCATTTTGTCCTTTTTGATTGCAGAGTAGTATTTCATGGAACATCTATCCCATGACTCCTTATTCAGTCAAGTCATCTGCCGGGATAGCCTGAGGGTACTTCTTCCTGAGCTAGTGCTCTCTGGGTTGGAGAGAACTCAACTGGAGCTGATCTAGGCTGCTGTGTGGGAGAGGGATCAGGAACGCGTGCTGCACCAACTTCCGCAGGAGATACACTCTGGAACTCTCGGAGCCAGAAAGCAATTTCCAAGTGTCTTTAATCAGAAGAGCAGCTGTTTTTATACTCTCCAAGTAGGGTGGAAACAGGATGTGATATAGAGAGGGTGGAGAGAAAAGTGACTGGTGAAAATCAGAGTGTGACAAGGAGGGGGCGGAACAGGCGAGAATCCTATAACTGAACCACCAATGCCCTGGAGTGCTTTATGTAAAAGTGATTTATGTAAATAGACCAAACCTTTGGATCAGTAAATCCCTATATAGGCATATGGATAAGAAGAAGCCAGGGGGAGATGGCAACTACCCAACATCTCCCCCTTTCTTTTTAACTTTTTGCCATAGTATCAGGAGTGTGGGGCACTTTGTGAGGCAGGGAGACTGATAAGAGGCACACCTTTTTTGGGGTTCTACTGTCCCTCCTTGCTCAACCTCTCCGTGGAGAGAGAGACTAACAGGATTGACACACCCCTCAGGCTCAAGCCCTTCCAAGCTCAACCATATCCTCACAATTCCCCAACATCTTCCTCTTACTTAATGGCCATATATAACTGGGTCAATGTCTGTAAAATGCTTCATCTCTGTCAGGGGAATAGCAGTATAGGGGTGAACGGAAACCTGTTGGGAAGAAAGCAGAATGATAGTGTGTAAGTGTCTTCAAAAATAACTAGCACAAGACAGGGAGGGATAAGTAAGAGTAGCAAGAGATAGAGTGAGCCTGATGGGTGGAGGAGTGGGGACCTGATAAGCCGAGGGGCTAGAGGGGTGATGTGGCATTGCAAAATCCCGAGTCAGCTGGCGGTAAGTTCTATGAACTGCTACAGTCATTCTTCAAGAAGTCCAGCAGTATAAAAGGAGTGTCCATCAAGTTCTATAGAAGCATCAGTCCAATGTCAACGGCCAGGAAATAAATGCCACACGTCTATCTTGATGGAGGAGGACGGCCACCGGAACTTTTCTTCTCTGTAGAGAGTGACCTGGAACCGCCAAAACATGATGGGCGAAACAGAAGCAGGAAGAGCAGACACCGATGGTTGAGAGAAAGGCAGTAGGAAAGTCTTGTCCTTCGGAGTCTGTGAATCAGGTTCTCCAAATCGTGTCAGGTCACATCATGGGTTTCTGGGGATGGCTGTAATTGTGGGTGATGTCAGAGGTCAGGGGTCCAAGATGGATTTCTGGGGATTCTATATGAGCAGATGCTTCTTTATGCGAAGGCTTGTCATAGCTGTAGTCAATTACTTATGAAAAAACTTTGTAACAAATTAGAAGTTTACTACGATAACTCAATGATTATAACTGGTTTAGGTATCTTTATAATTTTGTGTAAAGGTCATCTTACGTGACCTCATGTAGCAGTCTTTATATAACAAAGTTTTCATACCGAATTTAAGTTACATATATTGATTCTTAACTATTTTTACATTGGGTTTTTAAGCAAACTCAGGTTACTAGAGTTAACACATTTTAGTGACATTTTTTTTGGTACATTTACAATATCAGATTGATGTACATTTACAATATCAGATTGATGCCAAATTTGTTGTGGATTAATTTCCACAAGATAGCTTACAGGACATTTTTGGGGGCCCTCCAAAAATGTCCTGTATAGAGAATTTGTATTTTAACTTAGGAGATGATGAATTGTCACATTGAATATTTAGAGTTTTATCTTAAACACTCAGTTACTTAAATGAATTGATTTTACCTCTTCTCGTAAAAATGTAACTTCGAAGTTACGATTTAACTGTCAAGTTAATGTTTACCAAACTTGAAACACGCATATTAAACATATAGTTTATAACACACAGGAGGAGAAAAACTTGTAAATAAGACATATCATTTCAAATGTGAATTTAGAACTACTGTCATAGTTGAACCATCTTTACTCACACAGTTTAAGACTAAACATTTCATATTGATATCAAGACTTAAAAAAGAAATCAAAAGGGGGAATGAACAATTTTTGGACTGTTTCTGGACGTCTCCAGAAACCATGGCTGCGTCCAGCCATTTGATATAAAGTCAGTTAACTTTCAGAGTACTCTGAGCACAATGGGTCATACAAAAATTTTGGTCACTCAACTCACTCAATTTTTTTTTTCACTCACTCACAAAACACAACTGGCCAGTCATAGCATAAGACATTCATTCGGGGGGGGGGAAGAGTTCATAGTTTTTTTTTTTTTTTGATTCTGCCATGCTGTATTATGGATCCTGGGGTGCATCCTGTAGCCAGTCCTCTTGCAGCCAGTCTTCTTGCAGTGTTTCATATCAGCGCCATCATGTGGGTATTGCCGGACATGGCGGGCAGGAACCCAAACAGGCTTGGAGTAATTTTGTGGAAAAATACATGCGAAACCCCTCCCCATAGTCAACAGGGGGTCAGGTCCTAAGTGGGTCTTTCCATTTGACTTTAATAGCTGGGAGGGTGGGTGGTGTTTGCCAATGAAGAATTATAGGAGGTTGGTCGGAGTTTTTGTAAATATTAAAGAGATTTAATGTAGTTAAGGCTTTTGCCAGCTGGATATTAGGGGGGTACATTTCCCCTTTTTCTTTATTTAATTGAGCCTTAAGAGTTTGATGGGCCCTCTCAACAATGCCTTGTCCCTGTGGATTATACGGAATGCCTGTAGTATGAGTAATGTTCCAGAGGGAACAAAAATCTTTAAATTGTTTGCTGGTAAAAGCAGGTCCATTATCCGTTTTAAGTTGAAGAAGTAAGCCCATTACAGCAAAACAGGAGAGCATATGGCTTATAAGCTTTTTTGAGTTTTCTCCAGTCTGAGCTGTAGCCCACATAAACTTAGAGAAGGTATCAATTGAGACGAACACATATTTTTGTTTGCCAAAGTTAGGTATGTGGGTAACATCAATTTGCCAAAGATCGTTGGCTTTTAAACCTCGAGGATTAACCCCCAGAGTCTGAATAGCAGGTGTTTTGATTAGACCTGCACAGGAGGAACATGTAGCAAGAATACGTTTTAACTGTGGCAGAGGAATATCAGGAAATCGAGCTCGAAGACCTTTAAGATTAACATGGGTTAGGGAATGAAAGTCAGCAGGATTAGAGACAGAGGCTAGGAGAATTCCTGTGGAGGCAAGGCGGTCAGCTGCAGCATTCCCTTCGGACAGGAGACCAGGAAGAGGGCTGTGGGAACGTAGGTGCTGAACATACAGTGGATGGGTTCGAGAACAGAGCATAGAGGCAATTTGAATTAAAAGAGGAGAAAGTGGGTTGTCATCAATTCTTACATAAGATCGAGCAAGCCATGGAAGTAAGTTAACAGTATACACACTGTCAGAAAAAAGGTTGAAGGATTCTGGTACAGCTTTTAATGCAAGGAAAACAGCATAAAGTTCTTTGTACTGAGGGGAATTATCAGGAAGTTCAGTAAAGAGAGGTTTGGGGTATTGCTGGTCTGGATAATATATAAGGGCAGCAGCTCCCTTTTTTCCACCATCAGTGAACACTGTAGGAGCAGAGGGGATGGGATCTCGAGAGAAAAGTTTAGGTAGTAGTAGAGGCAACAGAGGTAAAGAAGCTATCAAATTATTAGAGGGAAAATGATTATCTAATTGTCCTGGAAAACCCATTAAACTTATGGCAAAACAAGAATGGTGGCGTATGAGCCATTCTGTATCAGTGAGAGAAAAGGGAAGAATGATTGAATCTGGTTCCCTTCCTAAGACCTGAACCGATCTGTTTCTTCCTTGGCGAACCATAAATGCTAAGGCATCAATCTCGGTAAGGAGTCTTGGAGCTCCACCTACTGGTGTATGAAGCCATTCGAGAACGCCATGTTTCTGCCACAATGCCCCCACTACCGTGGGGGTGGAGTTAAAGATTAGAAGATTTACTGGAGAGGAGGGGGAGAATCGAACGAGGTGCATGTCCTGGAGAGCCTGGTTAACTTTTTCCAGAGCCAAGGATGCTTCGGGGGTTAACATACGCTTTGAGGAGGGCTGTTTGTTTCCTTTTAACAGATCGAACAGTGGTTGCAGGCAGTTCGTAGGCAGATAAAGATACTGCCTAAGCCAATTCAAATTTCCAAGAAAACTTTGTAAAGAAGCAAGAGTGAGATTAGAAGGAAAAGTAACACAAGGTTTTAAAGGACGAATCTGTGTTAGGGAAATCTCTGAGCCTAAGAAAGATATTGGAGGGATTAGCTGTATCTTCTCAGGAGCTACATTAAGTCCACTTCTCTTTAAGGCAGGGATTAGAAAATCACGTAGGGCGGAGAGATCTGTATCTAATTCTCCCCATATTAACACGTCATCCATATAATGAAAAACCTTAAGGCCCTTATGAATATATGGGAAAAGGGCAGATTTAACAACCTCTTGACAAATAGTAGGACTATTAGCCACCCATTTGAATGGTACTATTAGTACCACCCATTCAAATCTATCGGCAGGGCTGGCATTATTAATAGAAGGAACAGAGAAAGCAAAACGTTTACAATCTTGTGGGTGTAAGGGAATAGAGAAAAAACAATCCTGTATATCAATAGCTATGATTGGAATTCCTGTGGGAATTGCGGAAGCAAGAGGCAAACCCCTTTGGGGGGAGCCCCAAACCTGCATGGTTTTATTAACTGCACGAAGATCTTGGGGGAGGCGCCATTTTCCTGAGCGCTTTTTAATTACAAAGACTGGAGTATTCCATGGGCTCCGAGAATGACGAATGTGTCCCAAAGATAACTGCTCTTGGACGAGTTTTTTTTTTAATTTCTAGCTTCTCCCTAGGCAAAGGCCACTGTTCCACCCAGACAGGCTCATTAGAAAGCCAATCTAAGCGGGGAGTTCTGTTACGAACAGTGGCAGTTAGTATTGGGGGTGCTGGTTGGGTCTAGCAGTCTCACAGGAGTGAGTGTGGTGTCCTGCAGAGGTGTCTGAGGATATCACTACATCTAAAGATTCCAGCAAGTCTCTTCCCAATAAATTGGTGCTTATATCAGCTATTAAAGGCTGAAAGCGTCCGGTAGTCCCTTCTGGATCTTCCCACACAAGGGAATCTGGTGTGCGGAATGCCTGAGTCAATCCTCCAACACCATGTAAGCGTGGTCCTGGGAGGAGTTCCCAACTCTGGGGAACCTCTGCTTGTCTTAATATTGTCTTATCTGCTCCCGTGTCAATCAAACATTTAAAAGGAATATTACCAATCTTTACTGTCATAGTTGGGTGACCCCTTTCTAAAACAGGGGTGGTCCATAAAATCTCAGGCTCTGAATTTGAGCTGTTCTCTTGCTCTAGCCGGTTATTTCTATGCTGGAAGTTCCCACATACCACGGGTTCCTCCTTCTGCTCACCCTCTGTTATTGTTACTTGGCGTGGTGGGTATAGCGACGGATTGGGTCCCAAGCTGGGCTTCTGTTTGTGGAAGAAGGGCACAGCACCAAGCGGGCGACCTGCTTCCTTCCCTCTTGGGGGCGGGGCTAAGGGAAGCCCCATACCTAGTTTAAATCCCTGTTTACATTTGGCAGAGGCGTGCCGTTCCTATGGAACCTTGACCAACAATCTCTCCTCCAGTGAAATCCTTTCTGGCATCTGGGACAAGGCATTCGTGGTCTCTGATTCCCTGTCTGGAGGCGGGGTTGCCCTGATTGGAGGTGGGGTCGCCCTGACTGGAGGTGGGGTCGCCCTGACTGGAGGCGGGGTCGCGGTCTATTTTCTGGACATTGGTTACGCCAATGCCCTTGGCGACCGCACTGAAAGCAAGCTCCTTTTTGCTTATGTAAGGTAGCTGCATAGGCCTGTAACATAGGTCCTTGAAAAGAGCTTGATCTGAGATCCTGTGTAGCTAGAATCCAAGTATCTGGGTGTTCGTTTTTAAGAGTGATACAGGCCTGTCGAAAATGCGGAAGCATTCCATCCCAGACTATGGATCGCAGAAGGAGAAAACGAGCGTCAGGATTATAAATCTTCCTTTCCAAACTCGACTGGACCCTGGCAATGAATTTAGCGAGGGATTCATCAGGTTCTTGTTGCAGGGAGAGAATGGGGGCTGAGGCTGCTCCCATGGGTGGTGTTAATCGCTCCCATGCTTTTAATGCACACAGGCGTACTTGATCAAAATACCCCGCTGGAAACTTGGCTTCCGCCTGTTGAATCCCTGTTTCTAATTGGCCTGTTCCAAACAATGCATCAAAATTACTCTCTGGCTGATTTTGAATATTTTTCCGCGATTGTTGTAAACATTCGTCGCGAAAGAATGCCTCCCATTGCAGGAAGAGGGGGCCTGGGAGCGTAGCACGAGTCACATCTCTCCAATCTTGAGGGGTATTAAGGTTCTGAAGCAGGCCTTGTAAAATGGACCTGGTCCATGGGGCATGAACACCGTCATCTTTGATAGCCTGGCGTAGTTCCTTCAGGTCTGTGGAGGATTATGGATACCAGGCCTGAGGTTTTTGTCTATTGGGGGCAACATTGACCGGAAATGTGTGGACTTCCTCTGATAAGTGTGTAGCGGTAGGAGGAGTCACTGAAGTGGAAGCTTCTGGACAAGTGGCTGAAAAAGTGGTTTTGGAGGCTACAGGAGAATTCGGACATGTGTCTATCAAAACAGGGGTGGGTGAAGAAGCAGCCGTGGAGGCAGCAGGAGGTTCCGGACACGTTTCTGCCAAAATGGGGGTGGCCGAAGAAGTGGCTGTGGAGTCCAAAGGAGAATTCGGACACGTGTCTGCCAAAATAGGGGCCTCAGGGCAATATGCCAAAATAGGGGCCTCAGGGCAAGATGCAGAGGAATTAGGGTGGGTCAAGATCACGACAGGCCTTTGCTTCTTCTTGTTTTTAAGGTGCTGGTTAAGTTCTATGATTACTTCCTTTATCTCTTGGACCTCAGCCTCTAGTTTCTTAAGCCTTTTGAGAGGTTGCCCTATATATCCCTTAAAAGCTGCTATGATGATCAACAGGATATAAGGTGAAGCCCCAAGAAAAATGTCCCAGATACCTAAAAATTGTATACTGGAAAAAGAATGCAGGATTTGGAAAAGGTTTTCCATGGTGGAGAGATCTCAGGAAAACAATAAGAAAGAAAAAAATCACAGTGCCTTAACACAATATTGCAGATACCCAAAAGGTGTGTACTTATCTAAGATGTCTTCTTGAAAATCTGCTGCTTATGTGTCCCTGTTCTGGGCGCCAGATGCCGGGATAGCCTGAGGGTACTTCTTCCCGAGCTAGTGCTCTCTGGGTTGGAGAGAACTCAACTGGAGCTGATCTAGGCTGCTGTGTGGGAGAGGGATCAGGAACGCGTGCTGCACCAACTTCCGGAGGAGATACACTCTGGAACTCTCGGAGCCAGAAAGCAATTTCCAAGTGTCTTTAATCAGAAGAGCAGCTGTTTTTATACTCTCCAAGTAGGGTGGAAACAGGATGTGATATAGAGAGGGTGGAGAGAAAAGTGACTGGTGAAAATCAAAGTGTGACAAGGAGGGGGCGGAACAGGCGAGAATCCTATAACTGAACCACCAATGCCCTGGAGTGCTTTATGTAAAAGTGATTTATGTAAATAGACCAAACCTTTGGATCAGTAAATCCCTATATAGGCATATGGATAAGAAGAAGCCAGGGGGAGATGGCAACTACCCAACAGTCATCTCATGATGGGAATCTAGGTGACTTCCACTCTTTTTCATTTTCTTTTTAATAATCATTTTATTATAGTTCACTGGACAGGGACAGAGAAAGTGAGAGTGAATGAGCAGATGGAGAGATAGAGAAGGAGAAGGAGAGACACCTGCTGCACTGCTTCAACTGCTTGTGAAGCTCTTCCTCTTCAGGGGGACCAGTGTCTTGAACCCAGCAGCTTGTAACTAGTGCTCTGAGTCAGGTGCGCCCCACTCTGCTCCACCCCTCCAGCACTTCTTGTCTTAAACAGCTCTGGTAAGATGCACTCCATCTGATCACAGACAAGAAACATACAGATTAACATCAGTGAGTCACTGGTCAGAACAATCAGGGTGCTGAGCCCCAGACAGGTATGTTTGTGTCTGTGTCTGCCTGTGTGGGGAAGAGATGGGGAGAAGCCTGTTCTCACTGCCCTGCTGCATCATCTGAGTGCTTGACCAGGCTGAGGGGTTCCTCAGACTTCTCTTTCTTTCTTACCTTTTCCTTAGTATCTCATAAGCTATTTGAAAGAAAATACAATGTAATGTTTGAACAGTGCTTTCCTCACTGAACTCATGAAATATGAGACCCTTCCAGCACTGCTCATCAGATCATAAAGCCTTCTCTCTCTCTCTCTTTTACACACACACACACACATACACACACACACACACACACACACACACACACAAACACACGTAGGACTGTGGTGGTAACACGTGCACTCTTCCAGCTGAGCCACTAACTGGGGCCTGGTCTTTGCACTGATTCCTCTGTTTGCACAAATCAAGGGCAATTTGTGCACTGTGGTGGGTGACTGCCCAGGTGTGAGACACACACAGACAGACACACAGACACACAGCAGGCTGGCAGCAGGCTGGCCTCGTCCCTTGTGTCCTTCACAGTGGAAGCTGCCTCACTCTCAGGCCTGCAGTGAGAGTTCTGTTTCTCCTTCCCTGTACCTTCTATCTCACACTCTCTCAGCCTATTTCTCTCTGTCTCTGTCATAAAAAGATAATGAGTAAAAAACAATGAAAGGAAAGCTGGCCACTGGGAGCATTAAATGTATCACACAGACAGCAACCCCCATAGAAAACCCATGCGGCAAAAATGAAGAAATAAATGCATTTAAAATTTTATAAAATCAGACTTCATATGACAATTAAATGTGTTATATTGAAGAGGTATCAATACAACTAAATATTAGGATGAACTCTGTGTAGGAAATTGTTGCTTCCACCAACTAGGTTGTTGGCCTGTGGATACAAAGGTACTCAAGGAAGTACCACTCTCTCTCTCTCTCTCTCTCTCTCTCTCTCTCTCTTTCTTCCATAATATCTCTATGTTTATCATACCTAGGACTTCACTCCTCCAGGGCTGTTTTTTTTTCTCTCTCAGATAAGGACAGAGCGAGGGGGGAGCTCTCAGCACTGCCGTCTTCTACAGTGTGGTGAGACCCAGACCTGAGCCCAGGTGGTGCACAGGGCAAAGCAGGCAACTGACTGGCTCGGCCATCTTGCTGTTCCTGAAGGGTCTTTCCTACCTCTATTCTAGCTTTTACCTCATTTTATAACACTTCAACATACTAACTGCCAGACAGTTCTCATCTTTCTTACTTACTTTTAAAATGTATTTTTAATTTTTATTAGATAGTTAATATTCATTCACAAAACTGTAAGGTAATAGGGGTACAGTTCCACACAGTTTTCACCACCAGAATTCAGTGTCCTGACTCCTCCATTTCACCTGGGTGATGTTGGGAGTGTTTGTCACCATGAATCTTTTTTTATAGCTTCAGTGAGAGGGAAGCTAATGTGCAAAACACCAGAGGAAACTATGCACAGTTTCACTTATCTGAGAGAAAAGTTCTCCCAAGATCACCAATATAGGCTGATTCTATGACTAATCTATCTGTATGTGTGTGTGTATATGTATATATGTATATGTATATGTATATGTATATGTATATGTATATGTATATGTATATGTATATGTATATGTATATGTATATGTATATATATATATCCTGTCCCCAATTTTTATAGTGGTCCTGCCTTTACCCCCTTTCTAGTTCACTCCCTGGCATCTGTTACTACTTCCAGGAGGCTTTACCCCCCTTCTCTCTCAGATAAGTGAAACTGTGCAAAGCTTCCTCTGGTGTTTTCCGAATTCGCTTCCCTTTCATTGATGCTATAAAAACAAGCTTCCTGGTGACAAAAAGTTTGGATCCTGGTGGAATAGTGGTACAGAGCCCTCTGGTTCACTTCTCCTCCCATAAATCCCTCTGGGAGTCTGGAACAAAGATCACTATGGGGTGCAGAAGGTGGGAGTTCTGGCATCTGTAATTGCTTCTCCACTGGACATAGATATTGACAGGTTGATCCATACCCCTAGTCTGTATTTATGTTTCCCTGGTGGGGCAGGGTTCTGGAGAGCTGTATTCTGGGTCATGTTGGTGAGGTTGTCTGCCCAGGAAAGTCAGGAGGGTAATACAGTAGCACCTGGAACTTGGTGACTGAAAGTCAGAAAGATGGGAAGCAGGACAAAACATTTAATGAATAAGAATCCTCAAGTACGTGTGATGCCTTCTTTAGACCCTTCCACTAAATTCCAGGCTTGTGAGGTCTGAGTCTAATCGAGAAGGACTATGAAGGACTCTTGTCTGAGGCATGTAATTGCCCCTTACTTAGGGGGACATGTACACCTGTTCCCAGCATCCTAGGCCCCAGCCTATGTCTACTCTGTAACTTTGTTAGAAAACATGCTGTGGAAATGGAACTAGGTGGTCTCATGTGTGAGGAAAGATCTCACCATAAGAGGAGATGGGAGGTTGACATCTCAGACATGGTGTCTGTGGAGACAATCCACGGTAACTGTCAGCAGCAGTGCGTAGTGGCCTGGTGGCTCAGGTAGTGTTGATTGAGCTGAGCTTGTTTTTCTTTGAAATTCCAGTGATTGGGATTTACTGTAATATACTTGACCTCACTATGCTTTCTGCTGTTTAAGGCTGTCTGCTAATAACAGTATCTTAGATACTGACAGGGCCAATCGATTTTGATCTATCTGGCTAAGGTTATAGGTAAGTTAGGTGCTTATACACACACATACACACATTCATCAAATGGTCTTTAAAGATTATAAACAGATGTTGTAAATATAGTGGTCAATGGTGTAGATATGTCTCTCAATACCTTGTAATTGTCTAAATATGTGATATCCGTTTAAACTGTGTACAGTCTGGAGATGGCTTTATTGTGCAAATTCACTAAGAGCAGAAAACAGCCAGAAAAAGTTGAAAGTCTCCATAGTTTGCTGGGTCAGGAGTCAATGATTTTCAACTGCTATCCTGCCTTCTAGGCTTCTATTGATGGTCAGTTGCTCCTTGGGGATCCTCTTGCTGGTCCACTCTCCTTGTTGGGGATATTCTGCCTGATTCAGCAGCTGCTAGCTTTCATTAGTAGAACACATCTGCTAGTTTCCCCCCTGGGGCCCCATAGGTCTTGCTGAGATCAAGCATGTGCACCAAAGACACAGTAAGTAGACCAGGGTCTGCTGATGCATTGGTAGCTTTCAGTTTGCCAATGCTCTAACCCTTTGTGACCTAAAGTTTTGTTCTAAAAAAAATCCATCCTTATTTGTGAAATGGATGACATGTTGTAATAAGATGACTTTTACACACACACACACACACACACACACACACACACACACACACACACATACACAAAGATGTATATAAATTTTCCATGATAAGAAAAACCAAAATAATTGTGTGTGTATAAAAAATTTCATAAAAATGACCTTTAAACCAATTTTCTCTTTAGATAGTTATGATACAAATCCTGAATAGAAATAGCTTGAGGATGAAATTTGAGTTAACACATTAGTAAACTTGCTGGAGAACGGACTGATGAGGGTAAAATATAGTTTTTTAATTATTTTAATTTCATGAATTACAGAAGGTGGTAGAGGGGCACAGAAGCAGCACTCTAGCATATGCAGTGCTTGGGATTGGACTCAGGACCTAAAATTTAGAAGCTCTAATTTCTTCCATTGTGCAACCTACCCATCTTCAGAGATATTTTTCTTTTGTTTTGTTCTAAAGATCTTATTTATTCATTAATGAGAGAGAGAGGAGCAGGGAGGATCTGCACGTTACTCTGGTATATGTGGCACCAGGGATTGAACTTCGGACCTTATGCCTGAGAATCCTATACTTTATCCACTCTACCTCTTCCTCCCAGTACCACTGATAATTTGGCTTTGATTGGAATTGGAACTACTGAAGAAGCACTATTGGGTGCTGGGTGGTAGTGCAGTGAGCGGGTTAAGCACACATGGCACAAAGCTCAAGGATAGGGGATGGGATCCCAGTTTGAGCTCCCCACCTGCAGGGATGTCACTTCACAAGTGGTGAAGCAGGTCTGCAGGTGTCTGTCTTTCTCTCCCACTCATTGTCTCCCCCGACCCTCAATTTCTCTGTCCTATCCAGCAACAATGATAAACAAAAAGAACAACAAAAGGCGGGGGGGGGGTGATGGCCTGCAGGAGCAGTGGATTTGTAGTTCAGGAAGAAAAAAAAAAAAGAAAAAGAAACACTCTTACTCCATAAGTAAACCTGAGATAACAAGAGTCTTAAACAATTAAATTCCTTCCACTCTTGCTCTTTGTCAATTGTATGTGCCTGACGTTCAGAAATAGAAATCCTTAGAAAAGAATTTGCGGTGCCTTTTCCATTGTAGTATAAAGATAGTAATTATATTAAAATGTGAATTCCTTTCTATCTCTGCACAGGTTGGAACAAGGACCTAGTCAGAAAGAATGCAGACCTACAATTTCACCCAGAATAGTGTCACTGACCACAGGGTAGGATATGAAGTCCATGATATTAAGGTAATATTACTGAATGTGCTTACTGTATCTTTGATTTATTAAGGAATCAAATTTTGGGGCCTGGTTTATTAAGGAATCAAATTTGGGGGCCTGGTTTATTAAGGAATCAAATTTGGGGGCTCTAGCAGGTATCCTTAGGCTGATCCTTGTGCTTTGCACCACCTGTGCTTAACCCACTACACTACAGCCCAACCCCTGTTAATATTCTATTATCTTCCTTTCCTTCTTGGCTTGGTCCCTTTATCTTGCTTGTAAATCTGTCATCTGAACTGAGAAGGTTGAAAGAGGAGGGGAGGGGGCCCACTGAGGTGGAAGGATCCAGGGCCACATGTATGCCCTGCCCACTTCACTCCCAGGTCAGACTGGCTTCCTCTGCCCCCTGGAGCCTGTCTGTGCATGTGTGTGGGGGGGTGGGGTGTTTACAAGTGTTTCCTGATGTTAGAACAGTCTCGTTGGAGTGTGACTGCTAACTGCTTTTTGGCAAGATACTATTTTAAATAGTCCTGGGGTCCTGATTGTGGTACACCTGGTTGAGCACACATGTTACAGTGCACAAGGATCCAAGTTCAAACCCCTGACCCCCATCTGCAAGGGGAAAACTTTTTGAGTGGTGAAGCCATGTTGCAGGTGTCTCTGTCTCTTTCCCTATCACCTACCTTCCCTCTGAATTTATGGCTGTTTCTATCCATTAAATAAATAAAGATAATAATAGAAAAATTAATTTACATGACAGAAGTCTACATCAAATTGGCATTTGAAGTAAGAAAGCTCTTTTTTGAGGTCCCCTGTTACAGAGCACATGAGTGGAAACAAACTGCTTCTGGAAAGCCTGTTTTTAGTATCTTAACTTTTTCCTTTCTTTAATTTTCTTTTCTTTGTAAACTATCTTTATTTATTGGATAGAGACAGCCAGAACTTGAGATGTGATGGAAGGGGGAGAGAGAGGGAGGGAGAGACAGAGACACTTGCAGCCCTGCTTAGTCACTTTTGAAGCTTTCCTCCTGCAGTGAGGATCAGGGGCTTGAATCCAGGTCCCTCTCCATTGTTGTGTGTTTAACCAAGTATACCACTGCCTGACTCCCCCCTTTTTTCTCTTGGCTTTTCTTTCTTTGTTTATTTTTCCTTTCTTTCTTTTTTTTTTTTTTATTGCTTTTGGGCTTATCACCAGCTTTCAGGGCCAGCACTATGAATCCACTGGTGCTGGCAGCCATATATTTATTGATTCATTTATTTATTTATTTTGGCTAAGACAGAGAGAAACTGAGAGGGGAGGGGGTATATAGAGAGGGATAGAGACCTGTTTCTCTGCTTGTGAAGTGTCCTTCTGCTGGTGAGGAGCCAGGGCCTCCAACCAAGATAATCGCATGGGTCTTTGTGCTTTTATACTATGTGCACTAAACCCAGTGAACCCCCACCTACCCCACCCTCCCATTTGCATTCCTTTATAGGTGAGAGGAAATACAAAATAAGAGGCAAAATCTTCACCCAGCACTTTGTTTAGGGCAGAAGAAACTCTGCAAATTTCTCCCCTCAGCTTAGAGGGAGAGGGGAGTTTCTCTGCATGTGATGCCTCTTTTTTTGTTTTTAATTATCTATGTCTGGATTGACTTATTGATTAGATAGAAAGAGAAATTGATAAGGGAGGAGCATATAGAAAGGGAAAGAGATAGAGACACCTGTAGCTATATTTCACCACTTGTGAAGTTTTCCCCCTGCAGGTAGGGGGCCAGGGGTTTGAACCCAGGTCCTTGTGCACTATGATGTATGCACTTAACCAGGTGCACCACCACCTGCCCCCATTTTTTTGCTTTTAAAGAAGCTTCCACTGATTTTTTTTGCATACAACTCTCTATATATGCTATTCTTTTTTAAAGGTTTATTTATAAAATGGAAACATTGACAAGGCCATAGGATAAGAGGGGTATAATTCCCACCACCAGAACTCAGTATCCCATCCCCTCCCAATGGCCTTCCTATTCTTTAACCCTCTGGGAGTATGCACTCAGGGACGTTATGGTGTGCAGAGGTAGAAGGTCTGGCTTCTGTAACTGCTTCCATGCTGAACATGGTTGTTTACAGGTGGATCCATACTCTCAGTCTGTCTTTCTCTTTCCCTAGTGGGGCAGAGCTCTGGGGAAGTGGGGCTCCAGGACACATTGGTGGAGTCTTCTGTCCAGGGAAGTCCAGTAGGCATCTTGGTAGCATCTGAAACCTGGTGGCTAAAAAAAGAGTTGACATATAAAGCCAAACAAATTGTTGACCAATCATGAACCTAAAGGCTGGAATATTGCAGATGAAGATTTGGGGTCTCTGTTTTGAAGATAGCTAGTAGGCCTATTTTAAAAATGTTATATTCCAAAGGGATATATATTCCAAAGGGATATTATATTCCAAGGGATATATATTCCAAAGGTATATTATATTACTACTGCTTTGTTCTTCTTTCAGCCAGTCTCATCATGCAGGTAGCAGGGATGGGTCTGGGCAAAGCCCTATTTATTTTTTCTGGCTCTGAGATTTTGAACTTTACATCCTGTCTCTAGATTTTATTCAAACTTAAGTCTGTCTCTAAACCCTAACACCATCAACACAAAAGGAGTTGAGTTAGATTCTTAAAATTTATTTTGGATTTGAGTCCCCACCACACCTGTAGAGGAAAAGCTTTGTGAATGGTGAAGCAGTGCTGCAGGTCTCTCTCTCTCTCTTCTCCCTCTTTACTTCCCCTTTCCCTTTTGATTTCTGCTGTTACTATCCAATAAATAAAGATAATAAAAATATTTTTTAATTTTTAAAATATTTATTTTCCCTTTTGTTGCCCTTGTTATTTTATTGTTGTAGTTATTATTGTTCTTATTGATGTCCTTGTAGTTGGATAAGACAGAGAGAAATGGAGAGAGGAGGAGAAAACAGAGAGGGGGAGAGAAAGATAGACACCTGCAGACCTGCTTCACTGCCTGTGAAGCAAACCCTCTGCAGTTTGAGAGCCGGTGTACTTAACCCACTGTGCTACCTCCTGACTTTGCTTAGATTATTTTTAAGGAATTTGTATTTACAATTAAATTTTGATTTGATAGAACAAGGCAATTCATACAAGGAAGGGAGATAATGGAGAGAGAGAAACACCTACAGCTCTGCTTGCTTGTCAAGCTTAACCCCACCCCCTAGCAGGTAGGCACTGGGGCCTTGAACCTGGGTTCTTAGTCATGGTTATGCGCATGCTCAACTGAGATCACCACCACCTGTGCCTATTTTAAAATTATTAAAGAATTTCTTAAGAATCCCTCAACACTTTATCTGTACTATTCCAGCTTAGGTCCATGATTGGTCAACAATTTGTTCGGCTTTGTATGTTAACTCTTTTCAACCACCAGGTTCCAGATGCTAGCATAATGCTGACCAGACTTCCCTGGACAGACAACACCACCAATGTGTCCTGGGGCTCTGCTTCCCCAGAGCCCTTGCCCACTAGGACAAGGGAGAGACAGGCTGGGAGTATGGATCAACCAGTCACCGCCCATGTTCAGCGGGGAAGCAATTGCAGAAGCCAGACCTTCTGTCTTCTGCATCCCACAATGACCTTGGGTCCTTACTCCCAGGGTTAAAAAACAAGAAAGCTATCAGGGAAGGGGATGGGATACAGAGTTCTGGTGGTGGGAATTGTGTGGAGTTGTACCCCTCTTTTTTAAAAAAAATATTTTATTTATTTATTCCCTTTTGTTGCCCTTGTTGATTTATTGTTGTAGTTATTATTGTTGTCGTCGTTGTTGGAAGTTGTACCCCTCTTATCCTATAGTTTACTCAATGTTTCCTTTTTATAAATAAAACATTTAAAAAAAAGGGAGTTCGGAGGTAGCGCAGCGGGTTTAGCGCAGGTGGCACAGCCTAAGGATCCTGTTTCGAGCCCCCAGCTCCCCACCTGCAGGGGCCTGGCCTCACAGTAGGTGAAGCAGGTCTGCAGGTGTCTATCTTTCTCTCCCCCTGTCTTCCCTTCTTCTCTTCTTCTCTTTGTCCCAGCTGCGTCCAGCGCAGCGCCATGGAGCCTGCGGCCCGCGCCCTGAGGCCCCGTCGCCCCCATGCCGCATTGCTTAGCGTTGCGTCGCGTCACGTCACCCCACGCGCGTCGCGTCACGTCACCCCCACGCGCATTGCGTTGCGTCACGTCACGTCAGCCCCACGCTGCATTGCGTCGCGTCACGTCACCCCCACGCCGCATTGGGTTGAGTTGCGTCGCACCCATAGGCCCCAGCGCTGGGGCCCAGGTCCGCAACTTGAGCGCCAGGCCACGACTGTGTGGAGGCTCCTGGCGTGGAAGTACTGCTGCGGAGTCACGACGGTGCTGTGCTGGACAGCAGCGGCCATGTCCATTGTGCTCGGGCCATCTACTGCCATTCCTCCAATTCCAAGTAAGTGGCCCCCAGTGCCACCCGTCCTGGAAGGCTAGGGTGTAGTGCCCGCCCAGGAAGGTGCTGGGTGGGGGGAGGGGCGAAGTCGGGGTATAGCCGCAGAGGCGCCAGCGCCCTCGGACCCCTTACTCCGGGCCAGGCACACCCCGAAGAGGTGACTGCGCCCCCCCCAACCCCCAGGACCCAGCGGCCTTGAGCGGGGTGGTCCCCGGATAAGGGCCATACGCACCCCCGGCAGGGGCGCACCCAGGGGAGGTGTGCGCGAGCCCCCAGACCCCACACCCTAGGCAGGGGCACCCTGGAAGGGTGGCTGCACGCCCCAGATCCCGCTGTTTTCGGCTTCCAGGAGCTCGAGCGCAGGAACCCCGTCTGAGAGTCTGGGCAGCCGGCCTTCCCTTTCCTTCCAGCCAGGAGAGGGGTCCTGGGGTCCCAGGGCCTCGCCCAGCATGTCCATGCCTGCGGCTCCCAGCGCCCTGAGGGTGAGGACCCGCCCGGACAGCTCGAGGCCAGGCAGTGTGCCTCCCGCCCACCCCAACCGCCTGGGCAGGAGGGGACCCCGGTGGAACCCACCGGCCTGCCCTGGCTTCCGGAGTGGCCAGGCCCAGAGAACTTTCCGCGAGCCTGCCCATCCGAAATGTGCGCCCGCTGTCCTTCCTCGGTGTGGCCCACGACAAGGTCCTCGGGGGACGGCTGTTTGGAATCCTGAACCTGGAGTTTGGCCTGGGGCAACATGGTGAGCCGGGCTCCCAGACTAAGGTGAAGGCCTGGGTGCGGGGTGTGGGTCCAGGTTGGGGGGGTCTCCTCACACTTCTAGAACTGGAGTGTTTTCTCTGCCTCTGTCTCTCTCGAAGAGACATGCATTTCAGAGCTGTGCCCCATGCTGGCTGACTGGAACCCCTGTTGAGCCATTTGCACTGTCACTTACACTACTGCAGGCTAAAACAAGGGTAGTGAAAGTGGAAAGGACAAAAGTAGGAAAAACTAAGATATCTAAATCAAAGTGACTAGTGACAGTTACTATAATGCTTACTGTTATGCAACCCACTTTTACTAAAATGCTACAAGGTTTATTGCAAATAACTAAAAAATCTGGGTATTTTGAGCTTCCACATTCTCTTTCAACACCATTCAGATTTTACTTTTGTTTCTAAAGATTTATTTATTAATGAGAGAAATAGGGGAGAGGAAGAAGGAGACAGCATCACTCTGACACATCTGATGCCGGAGACCAAACTTGAGACCTCACACCTAAGAACTCCAAAGCTTAATCCACTGCACAACCTCCCAGACAGTGGCAGCCTTTATTTTTTTATAATTTAAAATATTATGATACTTTGCTTACTTAAGAGGCAAAAGATTTATACAATCTGAAGAGAACAAGAGTATACATACTTTGCTTATTTAAATGATACATACACTTTAGTAGAACTTACACATTTGAATAAAACTACATACATATGTAATTCAAAATCTAGGAAATATCGAAAATGTAGTGGGGGGAAAAACCCTTTCTTGCCCCTTGACCTTAGACTCTATAAGTAGAAAATATTAGAGTATGGTTTTTTAAATGAATTAATTTATTTTCCCTTTTTAGTTGCCCTTGTTTAACATTGTTGTAGTTATTGATGTTGTTGTTGTTGGATAGGACAGATAGAAATGGAGAGAGGAGGGGAAGACAGAGGGGGAGAGAAAGACAGATACCTGCAGACCTGCTTCACTGCTTGTGAAGTACCTTTCCTGCAGGTGGGGAGCTTGGGGCCAGAACCAGGATCCTTCTGCTGGTCCTTGCGCTTTGCAGTATGGTCTTGGCAGAGCTATTTATTTCTGAACCCACAGGGAGTCGTAATAAATCTATGTAATAATATGTTTTATTTTACAACTTGAAAGTATCTTAATTTCCATAAAAAATTTCATAAAAATGACCTTTAAACCAATTTTCTCTTTAGAGAGTTATGATACAAATCCTGAATAGAAACAGCTTGAGAAAGAAGTTTGAGTTAACACATTAGTAAACTTGCTGGAGAACGGACTAATGTGGGTAAAATATAGCTTTTTAATTATTTTTAATTTCATGAACTACAGAAAGGGGTAGAGGGGCACAGAAGCAGCGCTCTAGCATATGCAGTGCTTGGGATTGGACTCAGGACCTACAATTTAGAAACTCTTAATTTCTTCCATGGTGCTACCTACCCATCTTCAGAGATATTTTTCTTTTGTTCTACAGATCTTATTTATTCATTAATGAGAGAGAGAGGAGCAGGGAGAATCTGCACGTTACTCTGGTATATGTGGCACTGGGGATTGAACTTGGGACCTCATGCCTGAGAATCCTGTACTTTATCCACTCTGCCTCCTTCTCCCAGACCACTCATAATTTGGCTTTGATTGGAACTGGAACTACTGAAGAAGCACTTTTGGGGGCTGGGTGGTAGTGCAGCGGTTAAGCACCCATGGCACAAAGCTTAAGGTTAGGGGTTGGGATCCTGGTTTGAGCTCCCCACCTGCAGGGATGTAACTCCACAAGCAGTGAAGCAGGTCTGCAGGTGTCTGTATTTCTCTCCTACTCCTTGTCTCCCCCCCACCCTTAATTTCTCTGTCCTATCCAGCAACAATGATAAACAAAAAGAACAACAAAGGGCAAGGGGGGGGGATGGCCTCCAGGAGCAGTGGATTTGTAGTGCAGGAGGCAAAAGAAAAAGAAACACTCTTACTCCCTGGCCCAAAGTGCAAGGACTTACTCCGTGGCCCAAAGTGCAAGGACTGGCAGAAGGATTCCTGTCCCAGCCTCCGGCTCCCCACCTACAGGGGAGTCGCTTCACAGGTGTCTGCAGGTGTCTTTCTTTCTCTCCTCCTCTCTGTCTTCCCTCCTCTCTCCATTTCTCTCTGTCCTATCCAACAATGACAACATCATCAACAAAAACAATAATAACTATGACAACAGTAAATCAAGGAAAACAAATGGGAAAATCAATAATAATAAAAAATAAAAAAGTAAAATGGAAAACATAGCCACCAGGAGCAGTGGATATGTAGTGCCAGCACCCAGCCTGGAGGCAAAAAAAAAATTTTAAACTGTGAAAAAAATATTAAGAATGGGGAGTCGGGCAGTAGCGCAGTGAGTTAAGCGGAAGCGGAGCAAAATGCAAGGACCAGCTTAAGGATCCTGGTTTGTGCCCCCCAACTCCCCACCTGCAGAGGAGTCACTTCACAGGCAGTGAAGCAGATCTGTAGGTGTCTATCTTTCTCTCCCCCTCTCTGTATTCCCCTCCTCTCTCCCTTTCTCTCTGTCCTATCCAACAACTATGACATCAGTAACAACAATAATAATAATAACAACAACAAAACAACAAGGGCAGCAAAAGGGAATACATAAATAAATATTTAAAAAAATTAAAAATATAACCCCTAGGATTTTAAATTGACAACTTATTTATCACACTGAAATTATCATCTACCCTTCCTAGTTTTTAGTTTCCAAAGGTGATCTGACTGGAGAAGAGATGAGTTTGGTTTTTTATAATTATTTTCCCCTTTGTTGCCCTTTTTTTAATACTTATTTGTTGTTATTGATGATTGATGTCATTGTTGTTGGATAGGACAGAGAGAAATGGAGAGAGGAGGGAAAGACAGAGCGGGGAGAGAAAGAGAGACACCTGCAGAACCTGCTTCACTGCCTGTGAAGCAACCCCCCTGCAGGTGGGGAACCACGGGCTCCAACTTGGATCCTTATGCCACTCCTTGTGCTTTGCGCTGCCTGTGTTTAACCCACTGTGTAACAGCTAGACTCTCTGCTTTTTTCTTTTAACATAAACCTATGGTGATGTTTAGAAACTATGGAAACAGTAGGAGGTGGCTTGCAGCACTGCATAGAACTTGCTGGCAGGAGACTTGATCCTAGATGTATCCATGTATGCCAGAATGATGACCTGCTTCTTACTCTCACTAATAAATATAGAAGTGCATCTACTAAAAAAGAAAATGTTTTACCTCAAGTCATTTATATGAAAAAAAAGTTCAGATAAATAAATGTCAGTTTATTAGTCATCTTATGGTTTGATACCCAGAAATAAATACAACTTTGATTTTCAAACAAAAATTAATAATAGGGGTCAGGTGCTGGTTCACCCAGTGAAGTGCATAGTACTATGTGCAAGGACCCGGGTTTGAGCCCCTGCTCTGTGGCCCTGCTCCCCACTTGCAGGGGGGAAGCTTCACAAGCAGTGAAGCAGGTCTGCAGGTACCTCTCTGTCTCTCTCCCTCTCTCTCTCTCCCTCCTCTCTCCATTTCTCTCTGTCCTATTAAATAAAAAGTAGGAAAGAAAAAGCAAACAAACAAAAAATTATGAAGCACTCTGGGGAGCTTGACAGGGCACACAAGGAAGAAGATAATTTGTGGATTTTGCCTTTTGTTCTCATCTGATGAGCCAGTTATTCTGTGCCATGTTACCCTTATTATTCGTTATCCTTAAATTTAGACCGTGGTGGCCAGGTGGTGGAGTGCCTGGTTGAGTGCTCACATTATAGTGCATAGGGACCCGGTTCAAGCTCCCAGTCCCCACCTTCAGGGGGAAAGCTTTGTGAGTGGTGAAGCAGTCTGCAGGTGTCTCTGTCTCTCTGCCTCTCTACCTCCCCCTCCCTTCTCAATTTCTCTGTCTCTATCCAATAATAACAACAACAATTCAGAGTGTGGTGGTGACTGGCTGCCTGCTTACCATAAAATAACTTTCCTTGAAACCCTGGTATAGTAGAGTAACATTGTGATAAAAATAAAGATAATAATAGAAAATTAATTTACATGATAGAAGTCTACATCAAATTGGCATTTGAAATAAGAAAGCTCTTTTTTGAGGTCCCCTGTTAGGGAGCACATGAGTGGAAACAAACTGCTTCTGGAAAGCCTTGTTTTCAGTAGCTTAATTTTTTCCTTTCTTTAATTTCCTTTTCTTTTTAAACTATCTATTTATTGGATAAAGACAGCCAGAACTCGAGATGGAAGGGGGAGCGAGAGGGATGGAGAGACATAGAGACACCTGCAGCCCTGCTTAGTCACTTTTGAAGCTTTCCTCCTGCAGTGAGGATCAGGGGCTTGAACCCAGGTCCCTGTGCATTGTTATGTGTTTAACCAAGTATACCAGTGCCTGAATCTCCCCCCCTTTTCTCTTGGCTTTTCTTTGTCTATTTTTCCTTTCTTTCTTTTTTTGCTTTTGAGCTTATTGCCAGGTTTCAGGGCCAGCACTATGAATCCACTGGTCCTGGCAGCCATTTATTTATTTATTTATTTTTGGCTAAGACTTGCATGGGTCCTTGTACTTCATACTATGTGCACTAAACCCAGTGCACCCCACCTACTACACCCTCCCATTTGCATTCTTTTATAGGTGAGAGGAAATACAAAATAAGAGGCAAAATCTTCACCCAGCACTTTGTTTAGGCAAGAAGAAGCTCTGCAAATGTCCCCCCTCAGCTCAGAGGGAGAGGGGAGTTTCTCTGCATGTGATGCCTCTTTTTTTTTTTTAATTATCTATGTCTGGATTGACTGATTGATTAGACAGAAATGGAGAAATTGAGAAGGGAGGAGCATATAGAAAGGGAAAGAGATGGAGACACATGTAGCTACATTTCACCACTTGTGAAGTTTTCCCTCTGCTTGTTTGGGACCAGGGGCTTGAACCCAGGTCCTTGTGCACTATGATGTATGCACTAAACCAGGTGCACCACCAACTGCCCCCCTGTTTTTTTGTCTTTTAAAGAAGCTCCCACTGATTTTTTTTTTGTATCCAACTCTCTATATATGCTATTCTCTTTTAAAGTTTTATTTATAAAAAGGAAACATTGACAAGGCCATAGGATAAGAGGGGTACAGTTCCCACCACCAGAACTCCACATGCCATCCCCTCCCAATAGCTTTCCTATTCTTTATCCCTCTGGGAGTATGGACTCAGGGACATTATGGTGTGCAGAATATAGAAGGTCTGGATTCCGTAACTGCTTACATGCTGAATATAGGTGTTTACAGGTGGATCCATACTCTCAGCCTGTCTTTCTCTTTCTCTAGTGGGGCAGAGCTCTGGGGAAGTGGGCTCCAGGACACATTGGTGGAGTCGTCTGTCCAGGGAAGTCCAGTAGGCATCTTGGTAGCATCTGAAACCTGATGGCTGAAAGAAGAGTTAACATATAGAGCCAAATTGTTGACCAATCATGAACCTAAAGGCTGGAATATTGCAGATGAAGATTTGAGGTCTCTGTTTTGAAGATAGCTAGTAGGCCTATTTTAGTTCTATTCCAAAGGGTTATATATTCCAGTGGGATATTATATTCCAAAGGGATAGTATATTCCTACTGCTTTGTCCTCCTCTCAGGCAGTCTCATCCTGCAGGTAGCAGGGGTGGGTCTGGGCAAAGCCCTATTTCTTTTTCTGGCTCTGAGATTTTGAACTTTACATCCTGTCTCTAGATTTTATTCAAACTTAAGTCTGTCTCTAAACCCTAACACCATCAACACAAAATGAGTTGAGTTAGATTCTTAAAATTTATTTTGGATTTGAGTCCCCACCACACCTGCAGAGGAAAAGCTTTGTGAATGGTGAAGCAGTGCTGCAGGTCTCTCTCTCTCTCTCTCTTCTCCCTCTCTACTTCCCCTTTCCCTTTTGATTTCTGCTGTTACTATCCAATAAATAAAGATAATAAAAATATTTTTAAATTATTATTTTTAATTTTTAAAATATTTTCCCTTTTGTTGTCCTTGTTATATTGTTGTAGTTATTGTTGTTATTGATGTCCTTGTAGTTGGATAGGACAGCGAGAAATGGAGAGAGGAGGGGAAGACAGAGAGGGGGAGAGAAAGATAGACACCTGCAGACCTGCTTCACTGCCTGTGAAGCAAACCCCCTGCAGTTTGAGAGCCAGTGTACTTAACCCACTGTGCTGCTGCCTGACTTCCTTTAATTTTAAGGAGTTTATATTTAAAATTATATTTTGATTTGATAGAACAAGTCAGTTCATACAAGGAAAGGAGATAATGGAGAGAGAGAGAGAAAGACACATGTAGCTCTGCTTGCTTGTCAAGCTTTCCCCCACCCCCTAGCAGGTAGGCACTGGGGCCTTGAACCTGGTTCCTTAGTCATGGTTATGTGCATGCTCAACTGAGATCACCACCACCTGTATCTATTTTAAAATTATTAAAGAATTTCTTAAGAATCCACTCAGCTCATCATCTGCACTATTCCAGCTTAGGTCCATGATTGGTCAATGATTTGTTTGGCTTTGAGTGTTAACTCTTTTCAACCACCAGGTTCCAGGTGCTAGCATGATGCTGACCAGACTTCCCAGGACAGACAACCCCACCAATGTGTCCTGGAGCTCTGCTTCCCAAGAGCCCTTTCCCACTAGGGAAAGAGAGAGACAAGCTGGGAGTATGGATCAACCAGTCAAGGCCATGTTCAGCGAGGAAGCAATTGCAGAGGCCAGACCTTCCATCTTCTGCATCCCACAATAACCTTGGGTCATACTCCCAGGGTTAAAGTATAAGAAAGGTATCAGGGGAGGGGAGGGGATGGGATACAGAGTCTGGTGGTGGGAATTGTGTGGAGTTGTACCCCTGTGCTTTACTCAGTGTTTCCTTTTTATAAATAAAAAATTTTAAAAAGGGAGTTCGGAGGTAGTGCAGCAGGTTTAGCGCAAGTGGCACAGCATAAGGATCCTGGTTCCAGCCCCCAGCTCCCCACCTGCAGGGGTCTGGCTTCACAGTCAGTGAAGCAGGTCTGCAAGTGTCTTTCTCTCCTGGTCTTCCCTTCTTCTCTTCTTCCCTTTGTCCCAGCTGTGTCCAGCACAGCGCCATGGAGCCCAGCGGCCTGCGCCCTAATGCCTCCTCGTCCCCATGCTGCATTGCATTGCGTCGCACCCATAGGTCCCAGCGATGGGGCTCGACCCCGTGCCCTGAGCACCTGGCCACGACTGTGCGGAGGCCCCCCGCGTGTAAGTACTGCTGAGGACTCAGGACAGTGCTGTGCCGGACAGCCTCGGCCAGGTCCATCGTGCTGGAGCCCATCTACTGAGATTTCTCCAATTCCAAGTAAGTGGCCCCAGGGGCCCTGTGCCCTCAATGGCTTGGGTATTGCCCCTGCCTGGGAAGGTGCTGGGTGGGGGGAGGGGCGAAGTCGGGGTGCAGCCGCTGAGGGGCCAGAGTCCCTGGACCCTGTCCCCAGGGAGGGACACCCTAGAATGGTGGCTGCGCGCCCCCAGATCCCGCTGCTTTTCTGGGAGCAGGAGCGCAGGGACCCCGCCAGAGAGTCTGGGCAGCTGGCCTTCCCTTTCCTTCCTGCAGGGAGAGGGGTCCTTGGGTCCCTGAGCTTCCCCAGTGTGTCCTTGCCAGCAGCTCCCAGCGCCCCGAGGGTGAGGACCCGCCCATGCAGGAGGATTCCGGACAGTGTGCCTCCTGCCCACCCCAACCGCCAGGGCAGGAGGGGACCCCGGAACCCACCAGCCTGCTGTGGCTTCAGTAGCTGCCAAGCCCAGAGAACTTTCTGGGCGCCCGCCCACCCGAAATGTGCGCCAGCTGTCCTTCCTCTCTGTGTGGCCCAGGATGAGGTCCTCTGGGAAGGCGGTTTGGAATCCTGAACTTTGAGTTTGGCCTGGGGCAACATGGCGAGCCAAGCTCCCAGACTAGGGTGAAGGCTGGGGCGCGGGGTGTGGGTCCAGGTTGGGGGTCTCCTGGCATTTCTAGAACTGGAGTGTTTTCTCTGCCTCTGTCTCCCTCGGAAGAGACATGCATTTCAGAGAAGTGCCCCAGGCCGGCTGGCTTGAACCCATGTGTAGCACTGGTGGTCATGTGCTGGTGGTGCAAAGCACAAGGACCAGAGTAGGGATCCCGGTTCAAACCCGACTCCCCTCTTGCAGTGGAGTCCCTTCACAAGCAGTGAAGCCCGTCTGCAGGTTTCTGTTTCTCTCCCACTCTCTGTCTTCCCCTCCTCTCTCCATTTCTCTTGTCCTATCCAACAACGACCACATCAGTAAGAACAACAATAATAGCTGAAACAAAGAAACAAAACAAGGGCAACAAAAGGGAATAAATAAATAAAATATTTTAGCAATGTTGATGTCTGGGAACAGGTCTTATACTAATTTTAGCTAAAAATGCCAGAGAGAATTGTAAACCCTCCCCCAAGTTTATATTGCTCCTGCAGTTATTCACAGTGGCATTTTAGATGAATTCAAACTGTGTTTACTACATTTTGGTGGCTGGAGATAGCTCATCTGTTAGAGTTCATGCCTCCCATATTTGAGTCCCTGCATTGGAGCATCAGCACCATACATGGCCTCAGTCCCTTCATGGGTGGTGACAGGTGCTGTGATGACTCTGTCTCTCTTTCTCCAACTGCACTCTCTCTGAAAATTTATTTTAAATATTGTACAGTTGGGCATTAGGGCCACTCAGTAGCACTGTACAGATGGCAGGGCCAGGATTATTCCCTGCAGTGATTAAAATAAATCAAGAGCCAGGGAGAGAGCATAATGGTTTTGCAAATGGCATTTATGTCAGAGGCTCCAGGGTCCCAGGTTCAAACCTTCCTACCACCATAAGCCAGATCTGAGCAGAGCTCTGAAAAAAAAAAAAAGAAATTAAATTCAAATAAGTCTCCTTTCAAATGAGCTCTTCCAAGGAGCCTTCCTTGTTTGTCCTCTCCACAGTGTCAGGTTTCATGTTCCACCTTTACTCCCTCACTTCCCTCTTTGTTTTTTTCTGGGTGATATTTCCAGGAGTCTAGAATCACACTGTGATTGGTGGTCTCTTCTGTTGAATTTCTGTCTTCCCCATTCAAAAGTTGGTTGCATGAGAATTGGGCCTTTTTTTTTGTTGTTCTCACTATAAGACACTTTCATTTCTTCAGGAAAATAACTTAAATAGGTAGGCCAATCTGTAGGTGCAGATAAGAATTCACTAGTAGCCACTTGTGCTGGACGGTCATTAGCACCTTGGGGTCCAGAACCTGGACAGTGTTGGAAACTTGCCCTGGAAGCTGCATGGACATGTCTGAAACATATAGTCTTGCAAACCAAGGTCTCATCCAAAACTGTTAATGATGCTTGACAGAGGCAGAATGTTGAGGTGGTTGTGTGTCTAGTGGTAAATAAAAGACAGGTGTCCATCAAGCTTCCTTAACAACTAGGAAAACCACAGCCCACAGTTCTCCAGTTTAGGAACTATATAGCCCCCATTTAGAAATAGCCCAAATGCCCTATGACAGATCACTGGATAAAAAAGTTATGGGACATATACTCAATGAAGTATCACTTGGAAAATAAAAAAGATGATATTGTGTCCATTGGGATAAAATGGATTATACTTAGTGGATGAGTAAGGAGGTAAGGGACAGCTTCAGAATGGTTTCACTCACATTCAGAATGTAGAGAATTAAACACACAAATGTGAAAAAAAAAAGATGTGCAGCTTTATCTAAGAATGTGGGAGAACTATAGTGGTTACCAGGGGGTGAGGTGGGGACACAGATGTTTGGTAATGGGAGCAGTGAGAAACTGTATTCCTAAATGAGGGGAAAAAGAAGAAAGGAGGAAAGAGGAAGACAGAGACAGAAGGATACAGAAAAATTAGGAATGTTATACAGGTACTAACAACTGCATTTATTGTAAGCCATTAATCCCCCCTTAAAAAAGAGATGAAGGAGGAATTCAGTAAAACATTTTTGAAATTTGAAAGTAGTGATAGAGGTGGAAAAAAAAGCTTAGGTGAGTTTAAAGGTATCATGAGCAGATAAATATATATGTCTGACTCTGTCCTTGTGAACATCCTGACCATGATACTATAATCTAGGCAAGTACTACCACTGGGTCAGTAGAACTAAAAGTCCTTTCTTACACCTGCATGTGAGGCTGCTGTCATCTCACAAGCGAAATACTGGTTTTTAAAGATCAATAGCTGGGGGCACTGCTGGTCCCAGGAGGCTGTTCTGCAGTGTGTCAGTGATGTCAAGAGCCTTAGACTGTGACATCACAGCTCCAGTGGCCAAGGCTACTGCAGAGTCTTCAGACTTGAGGACGAAGTTGGCAGTACTCGGGGTATTGTACTCTTACTTTACTTCAAAGTCAAGGAGTAAGAGTGAAGGATGTCTGCTCCTACCCAAAAGTCCTCCAGGCTTTCAGGGTGTCTTGGCTGGCTCTCCTGCTTGAGGTAGGCTCTCCCTGTGCTGGGTGTGGTTGTCAGAGGAGCAGGGCAGTGATGGGAAGTGCTCTGCTTCATTCCCTCTGAAACATGGGAACAGACTCTGCTGGTCTTCAGCTCTGGTTTCATGAAGAGAGAGTCCTGTTCTTGGCACTCAGTCCTGCGGAATATGAGAAAGCAGGTTAGACCTTCTTAGGCAGACACTTCTCAGGGACCAGGGGAGTGTTTTCTGTATAAATAATGAAATGAGTAAAATGATCTGCCGTGTTTGTCAAGAACTTTCATGTTCTATTGAATTGAGTTGTCATAGCTGTTAAGACTGGACAGTCCTATTGAAGTTCACCCATAGTTTAGTATTATCTAGCCACTTCCTTGCAGTTAGAGATATTTGGATCTTTTAGTGTTATTTGCTGATTCTGATAATTTTTCCCCAAAGTGTAACAATTGCTTTAGACAAGATTGGAGTCAGTTTTCCAGATTCCTGTTACCTAAATTTTTAGACTCACCTGCAGCCACATTGCCCTCACCTCTCCACAGCTCTACATGCCATTTAATGTAACCTCTGCTAGTTCCCAGAGAACCTTCTTATTGTGTTGGAGATTTTTTATTTCTCTCTCCCTTTGTCTATTTGCTTGTTTTCTTCCTCGCAGCTCTGAGTGGCCTAGCTGCTTCCTCTTGCCCTCCCGTCTAAGATGGCGAGGCCCAGTGTCCTGACTTCAAACTGCTCCCTTCTCCATCAGTCCCTGAGCGACCTCATCTCTCACAGGGGCTCTCTATAACCCAGGGAATCCTGACTGGAAGTCTGGGTTTCTGTTTGGCAGATTAAAATAAATGACTAGCCTGTCGTGTCACTGAGGATGTCAAGCATACAAACCTGCTGTCTATTTGAGCCCTTACTGGCTGTGGTTGATGTGTTCCAGGGGGTCTTCTGAGGACTCAGCCACTTCTGAAGGAGAGTATGCTTGGGAGGAGCCCTGTGGCAGGCTGCTGCTGGCCACCACAGCCATGGTCAAAAGGGGTCACAGGAGGCAGGCGCGACAGCTGCACCTATACTCACACGTCTTGCTCATCTCTAGCTCAAAGTATATAGATGCTCCATCTCCACGTATGACCTGGGGGTGGGGACAGTGCAGGCCATGTGGGCCAAAGCAGCACTGAATGCTGCCTCCTGGTGCCACCTCCTGGGCTGGTTGGCTGTAGTGGTTACGTTATGCATGTGCAAGGCCCCAGCAGTGCAAAAAAAAAATGTACATACCAGGGGGGGAGAGAGAAGGAGAGTGACTGTGACTGGAGAAGTTTCTGGCACTGGGTAGAAACAACTGACCAGCATAAATATCAGGTCTGGTCTGTGGCACTGCATATGCTTGTGTCATGTATTATTCTCTCTCTCTGTCTCTCTCATCAGTCACCAAATGGATTTTTAAATTAGGCTACCTGGTGATCTATTCCTCTCATCCTAAATCAATACTTGAAAAAAACTGGAAATAATCTTTTTTCTTTCCTTTATGAAAAGGAATTGAATTTTTTTTCCAATTGTGTTCTTTTGTATGAAGGCCTAAAACAAACTAGCAGGTCTGAAGTAAAAAGTGCATCACTTCTATTAATTTATGAGTTTTATTTATATAGTATATACAATTAAATGTAAAAAAATATAAGTGTCAGAATTTCAGCAACAGGAAAGGATACTCATTGTTCACTGAGTGGCATTTGTAAACACTGAAGTACAGAGTGCCGCCACAATGGAGCCTCAGCTCTGAGGGCTGGCTGCTTCCTGCCTTTGGTGAGATGTCTCCAGGATCAGTCATCACACACAGTGCTCAGGCCCTTCTCCCCACTCTTGCTGAGCTGCCAGATGAGGACAGAGCTGCAGGAGCAGGTCTTCATGGGCTCGGCTGGGAGTACAGGGCAGAGTGACTGAGGTCTTCTTGCTGTCTCTCCAGGTTTGAAAGCAACTTCACGATCAAGCACTCGGTGCCCTTGTGTAGCCTGTGGGTGTCTGCCTACCTGGAGAGGTCCAGGAGAGCCACCAGCAGAGACCGGAGGTCACTCATTGTAGGTTGGCCCAGGAAAAGCTTCGTGGTCACTTTCTCGTAAGACCTCCATCTTGGTTTTCCATGTGGTCATGACTTTTACATCTAAAACATTTTCATCTGGTTGTTTGTAAAGCCAATTGCTCAAGCATGAAGTCTTTGTTATTCTCTCTCATTCTCTTCTGAACATTAAAAGGGAAAAACAAAAGAAAGCATGGGTCATCTGGGACAGTGTAATCATGCACGAGAGGGCCAGCAGACAAAGAAAGAAAATATGGACATCAGTATTGTGTGGAGTTGATCTTGCACTGCAGGTATGTTCAGCAAAAGCAAGAGTGGCATTCCTGTCTGGAGAGGTACTTTTGCCAGTACAAGTGTAATGAAATAATGCAGATATCTGTACAGCAGTGTGGCCCTCTCTCCTGCCCTGCCCCATGGTGGTGAGTTCTGGTTTAGAGCCACCTGCCAATCAGGCAGGTGTTGGTCCCTCCTTCACATATGTATCATACTCCATTATGGATTTCTGAGGGACTTGTGGTCAGCACTCTTTATTTTCCCTTCCTTACAACTTGTGATTGGAGACAACAGCTATTTTCAAAGGTGAATTGAAATTCCATAAACTGCAGACACTTATCATGGTGAGATGGGAAATTTTACCCATGTGAGAACAACTAGACCATAAACCATCACCCTTAATCCTGCACCCACACACACACACTGTTGTTGAGTGAATCAATAGGCCCAGGTTTCCCCTTTGCATGATTCTCAAAACAAGTTTCCTTCCCTCCTTCCCCAGAGCCCTGGGCCATGGGTTCTCGGTCAGAAGTTGAGAGAAGTTGCAGATCTGGAGTTCCAGCCTCACAGACCATGTCATACTTTCCAGGGCTCCTCTCATTTGCCTGAACTAAAACTCCTTACTTTCCTGAGATTTAGACTTGACTTCATAAGAATGTTCATCCACTTTGAAAAGTAGCACAGGATATTAAACATAGTAGCAACAAATACTGACTTGGGGGAAAAACAGACTAACAGCTCATCTTTTCTCCTTTCTTTTGGGTCCCTGTTGGATTTGATTAGCTGCATCTTTCTTGCTAACGACAGGGACCAGCCTGGAATGACTCCCCAGGACACCCTCCTTGTACAGAGGGATGATGGGGCATGCGTAAGTGTTTTTTTTTAATTTCTTTATTGGGGAATTAATGTTCTACATTCAGTAGTAAATACAATAGTTTGTACATGCATAACATTTCCCAGTGTTCCATATAATAATACAACCCCCACTAGGTCCTCTGTCATCCTTCTTGGATTCTCTCCACCCACCCAACCCAGAGTCTTTAATTTTGGTGCAATATGCCAATCCCAGTTCTGGTGCTACCTGTGTTTTCCTTTCTGATCTTGCTTTTCAACTTCTGCCTGACAGTGAGATCATCCCATATTCATCCTTTTGTTTCTGACTTATTTCACTTAACATGAATTTTTTCAAGGTCAATCCAAGATTGCAAGATTGGCTGAAAATGGTAAAGTCACCATTTTTTATAACTGATATATATATATATCATATATATATATATATATGATATATATATATCATAAATTTCTCAGCCACTCATCTGTTGTTGGACACCTGGGTTGCTTCCAGGTTTTGGCTATTACAAATTGTGCTGCCAACATATGTGTACACAGAGCTTTTTGGATGGGTGTATTGGGTTCCTTAGGATATATCCCCATGAGAGGAATTATAGGATCATAGGGTAGGTCCATTTCTAGCCTTCTGAGAGTTCTCCAGACTGTTCTCCATAGCTGGACCAATTGACATTCCCACCAGCAGTGTAGGAGGGTTCCTTTGACCCCACAGTCTCTCCAGCATTTGCTGCTGTTGCCTTTTCAGATGTATGACATTCTTAGAGGAGTGAAGTGGTATCTCATTGTTGTCTTTACTTGCATTTCTCTGACAGTCAGAGACTTGGAACATTTTTTTTCCATGTGTTTCTAGACCTTTTGGATCTCTTCTGTGGTGAATAATCTGTCCATGTCCTCCCCCCATTTTTGGAAGGGGTTATTTTTTTCTTGTTGAGATTTGCAAGTTCTTTACATATTTTGGTTATTAGCCTCTTGTCTGAGGTATGGCATGTAAAGATCTTCTCCCATTCTGTCAGGGGTCTCTTGGTTTGGGTAGTAGTTTCTTTAGCTGTGCAGAAGCTTTTTAATTTGATGTAGTCCCATAAGTTTATACTTGACTTAGTCTTCTTTTTAATTGGATTCATTTCATTGAAGGTGTCTTTAAAATTTATGTAGAAAGGGGTTCTGCCAATATTTTCCTCTAAGTATGTGATAGTTTCTGGTCTAACATCCAAGTCCTTGATCCACTTGGAATTCACTTTTGTATTTGGTGAAATATAGTGATTCAGTTTCATTCTTCTGCATGTTTCAACCCATTTTTTCCAACACCATTTGTTGAAGAGACTTTGCTTTCCCCATTTAATAGTATGGGCACCTTTGTCAAAGATTAATTGTCCATAGGTGTGGGGGCTTACTTCTGGCCTCTCAATTCTATTGAGACACCGGTCAGTGTGTCTATTCATGTTCCAGTACCTAGCAGTTTTTATGACAAGGGCCCTATAATACAATTTGAGATCAGGGAGTGTGATGCCTCCGGTTCTGTTCTTTCTTCTCAAGATTGTTTTGGCAATTCTAGGTCTTTTCTGGCTCCAGATAAACATTTGTAGCATTTGTTCTATTCTCCTAAAAATGTGTTTGGGATCTTGATAGGAATAGCATTAAGATTGTATATGGCTGTGGGTAGTATATTCATTTTAATGGTGTTAATTCTTTCAACCCATGAGCATGGAATATCTTTCCACTTCTTTGTGTCTTTTGCAATTTCCTTGAGTAGTGACTCATAATTTTCAGTATACAAGTCTTTCACTTTTTTTTTCCTTTTTTATTTAAGAAAGGATTAATTAACAAAACCATAGGGTAGGAGAGGTACAACTCCACACAATTCCCACCACCCAATCTCCATATCCCAGCCCCTCCCCTGATAGCTTTCCCATTCTCTATCCCTCTGGGAGCATGGACCCAGGGTCATTGTGGGTTGCAGAAGGTAGAAAGTCTGGCTTCTGTAATTGCTTCCCCACTGAACATGGGCATTGACTGGTCAGTCTATATTCCCAGTCTGCCTCTCTCTTTCCCTAGTAGGGTGGGTCTCTGGGGAAGCGGAGCTTCAGGACACATTGGTGGGGTCTTCAGTCCAGGGAAGCCTGGCTGACATGATGATGACATCTGGAACCTGGTGACTGCAAAGAGAGTTAACATACAAAGCCAAACAAATTGTTAAGCAATCATGGACCCAAAGCTTGGAGTAGTGGAGAGGAAGTGTTAGGGGGATACTCACTGCAAACTCTAGTGTACTTCTGCTTTCAGGTATATATTTTTGCAGTAGTTTATGGATACGTGTGAACATATGCTCTCTCTCACAGAATCTGGTGTATATCTAGGATTTGGGACTTTGTTAGAAAGTGAACCACCTGAGATGGAATTAGAGTATACTATGAAAGGAAAGGTCTCACCCAAGTAATGAAGCTGAAGGGTTGTCATTCCACACGTGTAGTCTCTGGACACAGTCTGAAGTGAAGCATGTTGAGGTGGCAATCGTTGTGTTGATTAGGATGTGATCGGCAGATGCAACATTATTTGATATGGATTGGGAGAGGCATACGGGAAAGTGGGTCCTATCCAAGGGTTCCAGGACTGGGGGAAGTAGAGGCTCTATAGTGGAGATGTGAGGTTCCTGCTGTCTTAGGGTTCAAAAAGACAATCAATAGTTAATGTTATCATCACATTATTTGGTAATTGGGTCGCACCCATAGGCTCCAGCGCTGGGGCCTGGGCCCTGTGCCTTGAGCTCCCAGCCAGAACTGTGCGGAGGTCCCCCATGTGGAAGTACTGCTGGGGACTCCCCAAGGTGCTATGCCAGACAGCAGCCAGCAGCCAGGTCCATAGTGCTGGAGCCCATCTAGTGAGATTCCTCCAATTCCAAGTAAGTGGCCCCTGGTTCCTGTGCCCTTGAAGGTTGGGTTTTGTGCCTGCCTGGGAAGGTGCTGGGTGGGGGGAGGGGCAAAGTCAGGGTACAGCCACAGAGGGGCCAGCGCCCAAGGAACCAGTACCCCGGGCCAGGCGCACCCCTTAGAGGTGGCTGCACGCACCCAGAAACCTGCAGGACCCAGTGGCCTTGAGCGGGGCGCTCCCCTGGATCAAGGCCATGCGCATCCCTGGCAGGGGGGAACCCAGGGGAGGTGTCCACGAGCCCTCAGACCCCGCACCCCTGGCAGGGACACCCTGGAAGGGTGCCTGCGTGCCCTCAGATTGAGCTGCTTTCAGCTTCCATGAGTGCAGGGACCCTGCAGGAGAGTCTGTGAGGTGGGCCTTCCCTTTCCTTCCTGCTGGGAGAGGGGTCCTTGGTCCCTGGGCCTCACCTAGTGTGTCAGTGCTGGTGGCTCCAAGCGCCCTGAGGGTGAGGACCCGCCAGCTCAGCTGGAGTCCGGGCAGTGCGCCTCCTGCCCACCCCAATCGCCTGGGCAGGAGGGGACCCCTGAACCCACCGACCTGGCTTCGGGAGCGACCAGTCCTAGAGAACTTTCCCCACGCCCGCCCACCCGAAATGTGCGCCCATTGTCCTTGCTCTCTCTGTGGCCCACTATGAGGTCCTCGGGGAATGACTGTTAGGAATCCTGAACTTCGAGTTTGGTCTGGGGCAACATGGGGAGCCAAGCTCCCAGACTAGGGTGAAGGAGGCTGGGCACAGGGTGCAGGTCCAGGTTGGGGCTCTCCTCACACTTCTAGAACTGGAGTGTTTTCTCTGTCTCTGTCTCTCTCGGAAGAGACATGCATTTCAGAGGGGTGCCCCAGGCTAGCTGCCTCCAACCCTTGTTGAGCCCTGGGCCCGGGCTGTGGACTGGGTCTGGGCTGAGGGTCTGGCACTTTGCAACCTGCTGGTCCTGGAGGGCACTGCCAACACCCACCCCCAACCCCCCTCATGCAGGTGGCCTGGGATTGGCAGGGCTCCATGTGTGGTGGGGGGTGGGCAGGGGTCGCCTGGGGTTCTTGTGTCTGTGGGGACAGTCCTTGGGAGACTGCAGTCTTCCTACTCACACAATGGGGCAGCCAGGATGCTGGCAGGTGGGAGCTGCACTAGGAGCCCCACAGAGCCAGGCAAGAGCCGATCTTGGAGCTGGTAGGAACTGGGCAGGAACCGTGGTTTTTTTTTTTTTTTTAAAGGAAATTAAAAAAAGGAAAAATGTTACTTATTAATACAAAAAAAAGAGAAGCAGAGCATGACTATGGCACATGCAAATCTGGGGATTGAATTCAGGACTTAATTCGTACAGAGCCATTGCCCTAGCCATTCTGCAATTCTAAAGTATAAATAGGTTATTTTATTTTTGTTGTTGTTGTTGTCACCAAGGTCTCATTGTCTCCCTTTCTTTTTTTTTTTCTTGTCTATTCTTTTCCACTCTTTTTTATTTTTATTTATTTTTCCTTTTTGTTGCCCTTGTTGCTTAACATTGTGTGGTGATTAATGTTGTTGTTGGATAGGACAGAGAGAAATGGAGAGAAGAGGGGGAGACAGAAGGGGGAGAAAAAGACAGACACCTGCAGACCTGCTTCACCACCTGTGAAGGGACTCCCGGGCAGGTGGGGAGCCAGGGGCTAGAACCGCGATCTTTCCTCTGGTCCATGAGCTTTGCGCCATGTGCGCTTAACCCACTGTGCCACTGCCTGACTCCAACTGTCTCCATCTCTTAACACTTTTTAAATAAGATTATAATATAGTCCTAGCTTCGGTAGTACATATACTAAAACTGGCATGATAACAGAGAAGATTAGCATGGCCCCTGCTCAAGGATTACACACAGATTCATGAGGCATACCATATTTTTTCAAAAAAAGATTATAAAATATATGTAAACACATATAAATAATTATAAACTTTTTAAGAGCCAGTTAATGTAACCTGGGAGGTGGTTCAGTGGCAAGAGATCTAGATTTATATGTGTGGGATCCCAGGTCTGTCTGAACTCTGGTTCTACATATGCTGAAGCTCTTTTAAAAGATTAATCAGTGAGGGAGAAAGGGAGGAGAGAGAGAGAGAGAGAGGAAAAACACTATAGCATCAGTCTGGAACATGTGATGCTGGAGGTAGAATTCAGGACCTCATGCTTGAGTCCAAAACTCCAACCACTGTACCAGCCTCCAGGGCTGCAGATTGGCTTTTTTGAACAAAATCATGGTAATATTGTTCTCTTAACTGTTAATCTTTTAAGCAATACAAAGTCATTTTAAAATTTTTTCTCAAATATTGTGCCGGGGGATCAATCCCACCCAGAACCTTGCACCTGCATGGGACAACTGAGAAGCCTCCTTGCCAGTCTCCATTCTGTATCCTTTAAGAGACATGCAAAGCACTGCTCCTCTATGCACTGAGTCCCGCCCATTGCCTGCCTGTGGTGTGCACTTAGAGTGTGGAGGATCAGAAATAACTTGAATGTTTAGGCTCTCTGTGTCTGTGCCAGAAGGGGTTTGCTAAGAAGTAGTGGTTTGGAAATGTGAATTCCTAGCTTCAAGTCTACCTACTGATGCTCCTCTACAATCTGAGACCATCGCAGGCAAGGGATAAATATATTATTTGCGCTGTCAGTTACACTACTGCAGGCTAAAATAAGGGTAGGGAAAGTGGAACGGCCAAAAGTAGGGAAAACTAAGATATCTAAATCAAAGTGACTTGTGACAGTTATTATAATGCTTACTGTTATGCAGCCCACTTTTCCAAAAATGCTACAAGGTTTACTGCAAATAACTCAAAAACATGGCTATTTTGCGCTTCCAACCCCAAAATTCTCTTTCAACCACATTCAGGTTTTACTTTAGTTTTTAAAGATTTATTTATTAGTGAGAGAATTAGGGGAGAGGAAGAAGGAGAACCGCAGCATCACTCTGACACATCTGATGCCAGAGATCAATCTTGAGACCTCACACATAAGAACCCCAAAGCTTTATCCACTGCACAACCTCCCAGACAGTGGCAGCCTTTATTTTTTTATAATTTAAAATATTATGATACTTTGCTTACTTAAGAGGCAAAAGATTTATACAATCTGAAGAGAACAAGAGTATACTTTGCTTATTTAAATGATACATACAATTTAGTAGAACTTATACATTTGAATAAAACTACATACATATGTAATTCAAAATCTAGGAAATAGAGAAAAATGAAGTGGGGGAAAAACCCTTTCCTGACCCTCGACCTTAGATTCTCTCAGAAAATATTACGGTGTTTTTAAATGAATTAATTTATTTTTCCTTTTTAGTTGCCCTTGTTTAACATTGTTGTAGTTATTGATGTTGTTGTTGTTGGATAGGACAGAGAGAAACGGAAATAGCAGGGGAAGACAGAGGGGGAGAGAAAGACAGATACCTGAAGACCTGCTTCACTGCTTGTGAAGTGACTTTCATGCAGGTGGGGAGCTGGGGCCAGAACCAGGTTCCTTCCGCTGGTCCTTGCACTTTGCAGTATGGTTTTGGCAGAGCTATTTATTTCTGAACCCACAAGGAGTTGTAATAAAATTTTGTAATAATATGTTTTATTTTAAAACTTGAAAGTATCTTAATTTCCATTAAAAAATTCATAAAAATGACCTTTAAACCAATTTTCTCTTTAGACAGTTATGATACAAATCCTGAATAGAAATAGCTTGAGGAAGAAATTTGAGTTAACACATTAGTAAACTTTCTGGAGAACGGACTGATGAGGGTAAAATAGAGTTTTTAAATTATTTGAATTTCATGAATTACAGAAGGGGGTTGAGGGGCACAGAAGCAGCACTCTAGCATATGCAGTGCTTGGGATTGGACTCAGGACCTAAAATTTAGAAGCTCTAATTTCTTCCATGGTGCAACCTACCCATCTTCAGAGATAGTTTTGTTTTGTCCTAAAGATCTTATTTATTCATTAATGAGAGAGAGAGGAGTAGGGAGGATCAGCACGTTACTCTGGTATATGTGGCACTGGGGATTGAACTTGGGACCTCATGCCTGAGAATCCTGTACTTTATCCACTCTGCCTCCTTCTCCCAGACCACTCATAATTTGGCTTTGATTGGAATTGGAACTACTGAAGAAGCACTTTTGGGGGCTGGGTGGTAGTGCAGCTAGCTGGCTAAGCACACATGGCACAAAGCTCAAGGATAGGGGTTGGGATCCCATTTTGAGCTCCCGACCTGCAGGGATGTCACTTCACAAGTGGTGAAGCAGGTCTGCAGGTGTCTGTCTTTCTCTCCCACTCATTGTCTCCCCCCCACCCTCAATTTCTCTGTCCTATCCAGCAACAATGATAAACAAAAAGAACAACAAAAGGTGGGGGGGGGGTGATGGCCTGCAGGAGCAGTGGATTTGTAGTGCAGGAAGAAAAAAAAAAAGAAAAAGAAACACTCTTACTCCATAAGTAAACCTGAGATAACAAGAGTCTTAAACAATTAAATTCCTTCCACTCTTGCTCTTTGTCAATTGTATGTGCCTGACATTCAGAAATAGAAATCCTTAGAAAAGAATTTGTGGTGCCTTTTCCATTGTAGTAAAGATAGTAATTATATTAAAATGTGAATTCCTTTCTATCTCTGCACAGGTTGGAACAAGAACCCAGTCAGAAAGAATCCAGACCTACAATTTCACCCAGAATAGTGTCACTGACCACAGGGTAGGATATGAAGTCCATGATATTAAGGTAATATTACTGAATGTGCTTACTGTATCTTTGATTTATTAAGGAATCAAATTTTGGGGCCTGGTTTATTAAGGAATCAAATTTGGGGGCCTGGTTTATTAAGGAATTTGGGGGCCTGGTTTATTAAGGAATCAAATTTGGGGGCTCTAGCAGGTATCCTTAGGTTGATCCTTGTGCTTTGCACCACCTGTGCTTAACCCACTGCGCTACAGCCCAACCCTTGTTAATATTCTATTATCTTCCTTTCCTTCTTGGCTTGGTCCCTTTATCTTGCTTGTAAATCTGTCGTCTGAACTGAGAAGGTTGAAAGAGGAGGGGAGGTGGCCCACTGAGGTGGAAGGATCCAGGGCCACATGTATGCCCTGCCCACTTCACTCCCAGGTCAGACTGGCTTCCTCTGCCCCCTGGAGCCTGTCTGTGCATGTGTGTGTGTGTGTATGTGTGGGGTGTTTACAAGTGTTTCCTGATGCTAAAACAGTCTCCTTGGAGTGTGACTGCTAACTGCTTTTTGGCAAGATACTATTTTAAATAGTCCTGGGGTCCTTATTGTGGTACACCTGGTTGAGCACACATGTTACAGTGCACAAGGATCCAAGTTCAAGCCCCTGGCCCCCATCTGCAAGGGGAAAACTTTTTGAGTGGTGAAGCCATGTTGCAGGTGTCTCTGTCTCTTTCCCTATCACCTACCTTCCATCTGAATTTATGGCTGTTTCTATCCATTAAATAAAGATAATAATAGAAAAATTAATTTACATGACAGAATTCTACATCAAATTGGCATTTGAAGTAAGAAAGCTGTTTTTTGAGGTCCCCTGTTACAGAGCACATGAGTGGAAACAAACTGCTTCTGGAAAGCCTGTTTTTAGTAGCTTAACTTTTTCCTTTCTTTAATTTTCTTTTCTTTTTAAACTATCTTTATTTATTGGTAGAGACAGCCAGAACTTGAGATGTGATGGAAGGGGGAGAGAGAGGGAGGGAGAGACAGAGACACTTGCAGCCCTGCTTAGTCACTTTTGAAGCTTTCCTCCTGCAGTGAGGATCAGGGGCTTGAATCCAGGTCCCTCTCCATTGTTGTGTGTTTAACCAAGTATACCACTGCCTGACTCCCCCCTTTTTTCTCTTGGCTATTCTTTCTTTGTTTATTTTTCCTTTCTTTCTTTCTTTCTTTTTTTTTTTTTTTTTTTTTTTTGCTTTTGGGCTTATCACCAGGTTTCAGGGCCAGCACTATGAATCCACTGGTGCTGGCAGCCATATATTTATTGATTCATTTATTTATTTATTTTGGCTAAGACAGAGAGAAACTGAGAGGGGATGGGGTATATAGAGAGGGATAGAGACCTGTTTCTCTGCTTGTGAAGTGTCCTTCTGCAGGTGAGGAGCCAGGGCCTCCAACCAAGATCCTTGCATGGGTCTTTGTGCTTTTATACTATGTGCACTAAACCCAGTGAACCCCCACCTACCCCACCCTCCCATTTGCATTCCTTTATAGGTGAGAGGAAATACAAAATAAGAGGCAAAATCTTCACCCAGCGCACTTTGTTTAGGGCAGAAGAAACTCTGCAAATGACTCCCCTCAGCTTAGAGGGAGAGGGGAGTTTTTCTGCATGTGATGCCTCTTTTTTTTTAATTATCTATGTCTGGATTGACTGATTGATTAGACATAAACAGAGAAATTGATAAGGGAGGAGCATATAGAAAGGGAAAGAGATAGAGACACCTGTAGCTATATTTCACCACTTGTGAGTTTTCCCCCTGCAGGTAGGGGGCCAGGGGCTTGAACCCAGGTCCTTGTGCACTATGATGTATGCACTTAACCAGGTGCACCACCACCTGCCCCCATTTTTTTGCTTTTAAAGAAGTTTCCACTGATTTTTTTTGCATACAACTCTCTATATATGCTATTCTTTTTTAAAGGTTTATTTATAAAATGGAAACATTGACAAGGCCATAGGATAAGAGGGGTATAATTCCCACCACCAGAACTCAGTATCCCATCCCCTCCCAATGGCTTTCCTTTTCTTTAACCCTCTGGGAGTATGGACTCAGGGACATTATGGTGTGCAGAGGTAGAAGGTCTGGCTTCTGTAACTGCTTCCATGCTGAACATGGTTGTTTACAGGTGGATCCATACTCTCAGTCTGTCTTTCTCTTTCCCTAGTGGGGCAGAGCTCTGGGGAAGTGGGGCTCCAGGACACATTGGTGGAGTCTTCTGTCCAGGGAAGTCCAGTAGGCATCTTGGTAGCATCTGAAACCTGGTGGCTAAAAAAAGAGTTGACATATAAAGCCAAACAAATTGTTGACCAATCATGAACCTAAAGGCTGGAATATTACAGATGAAGATTTGGGGTCTCTGTTTTGAAGATAGCTAGTAAGCCTATTTTAAAAATGTTATATTCCAAAGGGATATATATTCCAAAGGGATATTATATTCCAAGGGATATATATTCCAAAGGTATATTATATTACTACTGCTTTGTTCTTCTTTCAGCCAGTCTCACCATGCAGGTAGCAGGGATGGGTCTGGGCAAAGCCCTATTTCTTTTTCTGGCTCTGAGATTTTGAACTTTACATCCTGTCTCTAGATTTCATTCAAACTTAAGTCTGTCTCTAAACCCTAACACCATCAACACAAAAGGAGTTGAGTTAGATTCTTAAAATTTATTTTGGATTTGAGTCCCCACCACACCTGTAGAGGAAAAGCTTTGTGAATGGTGAATCAGTGCTGCAGGTCTCTCTCTCTCTCTCTTCTCCCTCTTTACTTCCCCTTTCCCTTTTGATTTCTGCTGTTACTATCCAATAAATAAAGATAATAAAAATATTTTTTAATTTTTAAAATATTTATTTTCCCTTTTGTTGCCCTTGTTATTTTATTGTTGTAGTTATTATTGTTCTTATTGATGTCCTTGTAGTTGGATAGGACAGAGAGAAATGGAGAGAGGAGGAGAAAACAGAGAGGGGGAGAGAAAGATAGACACCTGCAGACCTGCTTCACTGCCTGTGAAGCAAACCCTCTGCAGTTTGAGAGCCGGTGTACTTAACCCACTGTGCTACCTCCTGACTTTGCTTAGATTATTTTTAAGGAATTTGTATTTACAATTAAATTTTGATTTGATAGAACAAGGCAATTCATACAAGGAAGGGAGATAATCGAGAGAGAGAAACACCTACAGCTCTGCTTGCTTGTCAAGCTTAACCCCACCCCCTAGCAGGTAGGCACTGGGGCCTTGAACCTGGGTTCTTAGTCATGGTTATGTGCATGCTCAACTGAGATCACCACCACCTGTGCCTATTTTAAAATTATTAAAGAATTTCTTAAGAATCCCTCAACACTTTATCTGTACTATTCCAGCTTAGGTCCATGATTGGTCAACAATTTGTTCGGCTTTGTATGTTAACTCTTTTCAACCACCAGGTTCCAGATGCTAGCATAATGCTGACCAGACTTCCCTGGACAGACAACACCACCAATGTGTCCTGGGGCTCTGCTTCCCCAGAGCCCTTGCCCACTAGGACAAGGGAGAGACAGGCTGGGAGTATGGATCAACCAGTCACCGCCCATGTTCAGCGGGGAAGCAATTGCAGAAGCCAGACCTTCCGTCTTCTGCATCCCACAATGACCTTGGGTCCATACTCCCAGGGTTAAAAAACAAGAAAGCTATCAGGGAAGGGGATGGGATACAGAGTTCTGGTGGTGGGAATTGTGTGGAGTTGTACCCCTCTTTTTAAAAAAAATATTTTATTTATTTATTCCCTTTTGTTGCCCTTGTTGATTTATTGTTGTAGTTATTATTGTTGTCGTCGTTGTTGGAAGTTGTACCCCTCTTATCCTATGGTTTACTCAATGTTTCCTTTTTATAAATAAAACATTAAACAAAAAGGGAGTTCGGAGGTAGCGCAGCGGGTTTAGCGCAGGTCGCACAGCCTAAGGATCCTGGTTCGAGCCCCCAGCTCCCCATCTGCAGGGGCCTGGCCTCACAGTAGGTGAAGCAGGTCTGCAGGTGTCTATCTTTCTCTCCCCCTGTCTTCCCTTCTTCTCTTCTCTTTGTCCCAGCTGCGTCCAGCGCAGCGCCATGGAGCCCTGCGGCCCGCGCCCTGAGGCCCCGTCGCCCCCACGCGCCTTGTGTAGTGTCGCGTCCCGTCACACCCACGCGCATTGCGTTGCGACACGTCACGTCAGCCCCACACCGCATTGCATCGCGTAACGTCACCCCCACGCCGCATTGCGTTGAGTTGCGTTGCACCCATAGGTCCCAGCGCTGGTGCCCGGGTCCGCGACTTGAGCGCCAGGCCACGACTGTGCAGAGGCTCCCGGCGTGGAAGTACTGCTGCGGAGTCACGACGGTGCTGTGCTGGACAGCAGCGGCCATGTCCATCGTGCTCGGGCCATCTACTGCCATTCCTCCAATTCCAAGTAAGTGGCCCCCGGTGCCAGGTGCCACCCGTCCTGGAAGGCTCTGGTGTCGTGCCCGCCCAGGAAGGTGCTGGTTGGGGGGAGGGGCGAAGTCGGGGTACAGCCACCGAGGCGCCAGCGCCACTGGACAGACACCATACCCCGGGCCAGGCACAGCCCGAAGATGTGGCTGCGCCCCCCCCCTAACCCCCAGGACCCAGCGGCCTTGAGCAGGGCGGTCCCCGGATAAGGGCCATGCGCACCCCCGGCAGGGGCGCACCCGGGGGAGGTGTGCGCGAGCCCCCAGACCCCACACCCCGGACAGGGACACCCTGGAAGGGTGGCTGCGTGCCCCAGATCCCGCTGTTTTCGGCTTCTAGGAGCGCAAGCACAGGGACCCCACCGGAGAGTCTGGGCAGCCGGCCTTCCCTTTCCTTCCAGCCAGGAGAGGGATCCTGGGGTCCCAGGGCCTCGCCCAGCATGTCCATGCTTGGGGCTCCGAGCGCCCTGAGGGTGAGGACCCGCCCAGGCAGCTCGAGGCCAGGCGCACTGCCTCCCGCCCACCCCAAACGCCTGGGCAGGAGGGGACCCCGGTGGAACCCACCAGCCTGCCTTGGCTTCGGGAGTGGCCAGGCCCAGAGAACTTTCCGCGCACCCGCCCATCCGAAATGTGCCCGCTGTCCTTCCTCAGTGTGGCCCACGACGAGGTCCTCGGGGGAAGGCTGTTTGGAATCCTGAACCTGGAGTTTGGCCTGGGGCAACATGGCGTGCCAGGTTCCCAGACTAAGGTGAAGGCCTGGGTGCGGGGTGTGGGTCCAGGTTGGGGGGGTCTCCTCACACTTCTAGAACTGGAGTGATTTCTCTGCCTCTGTCTCTGTCTGGGCCTGGCTGGGCTCCTTGTGCCATGGGGGGTGGGCGGGGGGCGCCTGGGGCTCTTGTGTCTGCGAGGACAGTCCTGGGGGGGACTGCAGTCCGCCTGCGCACAACAGGGCGGCCAGGGCACTGGCAGGTGGGAGCTGCAATAGGAGCTGGGCAGAGCCAGGCAGGAGCCAATCTTGGAGCTGGGTAGGAACCGGACAGGAACTGTGGTTTTAAAAAAAAAGGAAATTAAAAAAAAGAAAAAAATTGTTACTTACTAATACCAAAAAGAGAAGCAGAGCATGACTATGGCACATGCAATACTGGGGATTGAATTCAGGACTTAATGCCTACAGATCCACTGCCCTAGCCATTTTGCAATTCTAGAGTATAAATAGGTTATTTTATTTTTTTTGTTGTTGTCACCAAAGTCTCATTGTCTCCCTTTCTTTTTTTTTTTTTCTTTTCTATTCTTATCCACTCTTTTTAAATTTTTATTTGTTTTTCCTTTTGGTTTCCCTTCTTGCTTAACATTGTTGTGGTTATTAATGTCATTGTTGTTGGATAGGACAGAGAGAAATGGAGAGAGGAGGGGAAGACAGAGGGGGAGAGAAAGACAGACACCTGCAGACCTGCTTCACCACCTTTAAAGGGACTCCCCTGCAGGTGGGGAGCCAGGAGCTCTAACCACGAACCGTGATCTTTCCTCCGGTCCTTGAGCTTTGCGCCATGTGCGCTTAACCAGCTGTGCCACCACCCGACTCCAACTGTCTCCATATCTTAACACTTTTTAAATAAGATTATAATATAGTCCTAGCTTTGGTAGTACATATACTGAAATTGGCATGATACAGATAAGATTAGCATGGCCCCTGCTCAAGGATTACACACAAATTCATGAAGTGTACCATATTTTTCAAAAAAAGTTTATAAAATATATGTACACATATAAATAATTAAAATCTTTTAAAGAGCCAGTTAATGCAAGCTGGGAGGTGGTTCAGTGGTAAGAGGACTGGTTTGCATGTGTGGGATCCTAGGTCTGTCTGAACCCTGTTTCTACTTATGCTGGAGCTCTTTTAAAAGATTTATTAATTAGTGAGGGAGAAAGGGAGGAGAAAGAGAGAGAGAGAGAGAGAGAGAGATAAAGAGAGAGAGAAAACACTGTAGCATCAGTCTGTAACATGTGATGCTGGTGGTAGAATTCAGGACCTCATGCTTGAGTCCAAAACTCCAACCATTGTGCCAGCCTCCAGGGCTGCAGATTGGCTTTTTTGAAAAAAATCATGGTAATACTGTTCTCTTAACTGTACATCTTTTAAGTAATACAAAGACTTTTTAAAAATTTTTCTCAAATATTGTGCCTGGGGATCAATCACACCCAGAACCTTGCACCTGCATGGGACAGCTGAGAAGCCTCCCTGCCAGTCTCCATTCTGTATCCTTTAAGAGAGGGAGACATGCAAAGCACAGCTCCTCTATGCATGGAGTCCCTCCCATTGCCTGCCTGTGGTGTGCACTTGCAGTGTGGAGGATCAGACCCCCAGCCACATGCTACGTAAAGCATGTGCTTTACCCCCTGAGCCGCCTTCTGGTCCTGAGTTTGATTCCTGGCATTGCACGTACCATAATGATGCTCTCATTCTCTTTTATGAATAAAAAAGTTATGTTATGTATGTACTTGCATAACAATTCCCAGTTTTCCATGAAGCAATCTATGTATCTTTTTTTTGTTTGTTATTGGATAGCGACAGAGAGAAATTGAGAGAGAAGGGGGAGATAGAGAGGAATAGAGAGACAGAGAGACACCTGCAGACCTGCTTTACTACCTGTGAAGCGACTCCTCTGCAGGTGGGGAGCAGGGGGCTTGAACCAGGATCCTAAATGGTCCTTGCTCTTTGTGCCATGTGGGCTTAGCCCACTGTGCTACCTTCTGGCTCCCTTACGTATCATTTCTAAAGCCTGTTAAATCTAAAATGTTCTTAATCTTTTGTAGTAATTTCCTGATTCATGTTTTCTTGTCTTAAACATCTTAGTTCTGTTTTAGTTTGCCTTGTGGGAAGTTCCATCTGTCTTTGGTCTTGGTAATTTTCCAGGGCTTGTAGTTGAATGCCAGCAAGAATGCTCCCAGATAAAAAACAAAGAAATTGCTCTGCATGTGCTTCGAGGTAGGCTTTACCAGAAGATTATAGAGAAAGACAGGTGTCAACAGCAAAATGCCAAAAGACTGCAGGTAATATATATATACATTTAAATGAAAGAAAGAAAGAAAGGTGGGGGTCAGGTGGTAGTGCAGGAGGTTGAGTGCAGGAGGTGCAAATCACAAGGACTGGTGTAAGGAACCTGGGTTGAGCCCCTGGCTCCCCACCTGCAGGGGGTCGATTCATAAGTGCTGAAGCAGGTCTGCAGATGTCTTATCTTTCTCTCCCTCTCTCTATCTTCCCCTCCTCTCTCGATTTCTGTCTGTCCTATCCACAAACAATGACAGCAATAACAACAATAATAATAACCACAATAATTATAAAACAACAAGGGCAACAAAATGGAAAGGAAAAAAAAAGATTTATTTATTAATGAGAAGGAGTAAGGGAAGAACCAGAGCATCACTGTGACATATGCAATGCCAGAGATTAAACTGAGAACTTCATGCTTTAGAGTCCAATGTCTTATTCACTGTACCACCTCTCAGGACACTGCAGATAAAATTTATTTAGTAGAATCACTTAACAACTGTTCGAAGAGTCACTCTGCTCATGCCTTACATATGGGAGTCCCTGGGCTTGATTCCTGGCACCACTGAACGGCAACACAGATACAGCAAGCCAAGTTCAGTGGATAGTAGATCTGTGCTTAGGTCTCTATCTCAAAATTGTAAGCATTGAACTGAGAGGTAGCTTATTGGTAAATTGCATACTGCACATGGCAGGAGGCCCCAAGTTTGATCCCCAACATACAGAAGTTCTGAGTGGTGCTCTATCCATAAAAATAAATAAACGAAGGGGTCCAGAGCTTGCTCCCCCAGTAGAGTGCACATCACATCACCATGCTTGCAGACCTGGTGTTGAGCCCTAACACAACATGGGAGCACCAGGCATGATGGCAGGTTCTGTGATGTTTCTCACATGCTCTTTCTCCCACTTTTTCTATTTCATTTTTAAAGTCAAATTTCTTTTATATATATTAATATATTTATTTATTATTGGACCGAGACAGACAAATTGGGAGGAGAGGAGGAGTTAGAAAAGGAGAGAGACAGAGAAACACCTGCAGCCTTGCTTTACCACTTGTGAAGCTTCCCCTACCCCCTGCAGCTGGGGACCAGGGACTTGAACATGATTCCTTATGCACTGAAATTTCTGTGCTTAAACAGATGCACCACTGCTGGCCCCCTGTATATTTTATTCATTTATTATTTCCTGGATAGAAATTGAGAGGGAACAGAAGATGTAGAGGGGGAGACACAGAGAGACACCTGCAGCGCTGCCTCACCACTTGTGAAGCTTCTCCTCAGCTGGTTGTATCTTGGGCTTGAACCTTAGTCCTTGTGAATTGTAACATGTTCACTCTACTGGTTACATCACCTCCCGGACCCCATTTTTTTCATTTTAAATTTAAAAGGAGAAAACAACTGTTGGCAATAGTAGAATTATGTAGTATAAAACTGTTGTACTAAAATACATTGATATATGCATCTTTTTTTAAAGGTCATTTTGTGATTGCACATGTATAGTGTGAGAGGACCAATGTTCAAGCCCTTGACCCCCAATTGCAGGCAGTAGCTTCACAAGCAGTGAAACACTATCTTAATGTGTCTCACTTTCTTTTTCCACTCTATCTCCCCTTTCCATCTCTATTTCTTTCTCTCTTACAAAACAAAAAGAAAAAAGACTTTTTAAAGGTTACTTTATATTAAAAATGTTATTTCATTATACTTGACCAAGTAAAAATATCTCAGGACATATAGAAAATATACTCCATTGAGAATAAGAAATAACTTGAATGTTTAGGCTCTCTGTGTCTGTTCCAGAAGGGGTTTGCTAAGAAGTAATGGTTGGGAAATCCAAATTCCTAGCTTCAAGTCTACCTACTGATGCTCCTCTGCAATCTGAGACCATCGCAGGCAAGGGATTAATATATCATTTGCACTGTCACTTACACTACTGCAGGCTAAAACACGGGTAGGGAAAGTGGAAAGGACAAAAGTAGGAAAAACTAAGATATCTAAATCAAAGTGACTAGTGACAGTTACTATAATGCTTACTGTTACGCAACCCACTTTTCCTAAAATGCTACAAGGTTTATTGCAAATAACTAAAAAATCTGGGTATTTTGAGCTTCCACATTCTCTTTCAACACCATTCAGATTTTACTTTTGTTTCTAAAGATTTATTTATTAATGAGAGAAATAGGGGAGAGGAAGAAGGAGACAGCATCACTCTGACACATCTGATGCCGGAGACCAAACTTGAGACCTCACACCTAAGAACTCCAAAGCTTAATCCACTGCACAACCTCCCAGACAGTGGCAGCCTTTATTTTTTTATAATTTAAAATATTATGATACTTTGCTTACTTAAGAGGCAAAATATTTATACAATCTGAAGAGAACAAGAGTATACATACTTTGCTTATTTAAATGATACATACACTTTAGTAGAACTTACACATTTGAATAAAACTACATACATATGTAATTCAAAATCTAGGAAATATCGAAAAATGTAGTGGGGGAAAAACCCTTTCTTGCCCCTTGACCTTAGACTCTATAAGTAGAAAATATTAGAGTATGGTTTTTTAAATGAATTAATTTATTTTCCCTTTTTAGTTGCCCTTGTTTAACATTGTTGTAGTTATTGATGTTGTTGTTGTTGGATAGGACAGATAGAAATGGAGAGAGGAGGGGAAGACAGAGGGGGAGAGAAAGACAGATACCTGCAGACCTGCTTCACTGCTTGTGAAGTACCTTTCCTGCAGGTGGGGAGCTTGGGGCCAGAACCAGGATCCTTCTGCTGGTCCTTGCGCTTTGCAGTATGGTCTTGGCAGAGCTATTTATTTCTGAACCCACAGGGAGTCGTAATAAATCTATGTAATAATATGTTTTATTTTAAAACTTGAAAGTATCTTAATTTCCATAAAAATTTCATAAAAATGACCTTTAAACCAATTTTCTCTTTAGAGAGTTATGATACAAATCCTGAATAGAAACAGCTTGAGAAAGAAGTTTGAGTTAACACATTAGTAAATTTGCGGAGAACGGACTGATGTGGGTAAAATATAGCTTTTTAATTATTTTTAATTTCATGAACTACAGAAAGGGGTAGAGGGGCACAGAAGCAGCGCTCTAGCATATGCAGTGCTTGGGATTGGACTCAGGACCTACAATTTAGAAACTCTAATTTCTTCCATGGTGCAACCTACCCATCTTCAGAGATATTTTTCTTTTGTTCTAAAGATCTTATTTATTCATTAATGAGAGAGAGAGGAGCAGGGAGAATCTGCACGTTACTCTGGTATATGTGGCACTGGGGATTGAACTTGGGACCTCATGCCTGAGAATCCTGTACTTTATCCACTCTGCCTCCTTCTCCCAGACCACTCATAATTTGGCTTTGATTGGAACTGGAACTACTGAAGAAGCACTCTTGGGGGCTGGGTGGTAGTGCAGCGGTTAAGCACCCATGGCACAAAGCTTAAGGTTAGGGGTTGGGATCCTGGTTTGAGCTCCCCACCTGCAGGGATGTAACTCCACAAGCAGTGAAGCAGGTCTGCAGGTGTCTGTATTTCTCTCCTACTCCTTGTCTCCCCCCCCACCCTTAATTTCTCTGTCCTATCCAGCAACAATGATAAACAAAAAGAACAACAAAGGGCAAGGGGGGGGGGATGGCCTCCAGGAGCAGTGGATTTGTAGTGCAGGAGGCAAAAGAAAAAGAAACACTCTTACTCCATAAGTAAACCTGATATAACAAGAGTCTTAAACAATTAAGTTCCTTCTACGCTTGCTCTTGTCAATTGTATGTGTCTGACCTTCAGAAATAGAAATCCTTAGAAGAAAATTTACAAGTGCCTTTTCCATTGTAGTAAAGATAGTGATTGTGTTAAAATGTGAATTCCTTTCTATCTCTGCACAGGTTGGAACAGGAGCCCAGTCAGAAAGAATTCGGACCTACAATTTTACCCAGAAGAGAGTCACTGACCACAGGGTAGGATATGAAGTCCAAGATATTAAGGTAATATTACTGAATGTTCTTGCTGTATCTTTGATTTATTAAGGAATCAAATTTCGGGGCCTGGTGGTAGCACAACAGGTTCAGCATACATGGTGCAAAGAAGCCACCTGGCAGCGGTCCCAGTTCATGCAGATGCATGTGGTCCTGGTGATACTGCGGGGCCCATCCATGCTGGCTCTGGGCACAGCTCAATGGCCCCCATCTGTGCAGTACTTAGGGCCCGGGGAGCCCACAGTGGACCGCAGGACAGCAGCAAGGCCCCTGTGTCGCCCTAGTTACAACATCTTCACTGGAGTGACTGTCAGTATCACCTAGAGATGCCTGCTAGCCATATGCTGCTGGGCATTTCAGTGTTTGTTTCGCCTTTCTTTTTATTATTTTTTATATATTCTCTTTTGTTGCCCTTTTTTATTGTTGTTGGAATTATTAGTATTGATGTCATCCTTGTTAGACAGGACAGAGAAAAATTGAGAAAGGAGGGGAAGACAGATGGGGAGAGAAAGACAACTGTAGATCTGCCTCACTGCCTGTGAAGCAACTGCCCTACAAGCAGGGAGCTGGGGGCTCGAACTGTGATCCTTCAGAAGGCCTTGCGTTTTTGCCCCACTTGGCTTAACTGGCTGCGCTACTGCTCAGTTCCCTTTTTCCCCGCTTTTTAAAAAAAATTATTTATTTATTCCCTTTTGTTGCCCTTGTTTTATTGTTGTTAAGATTTTATTTTTAAATATCTATTTATTCGGTTTTGTTGCCTTTTTTTGTTGTTGTTGTTGTAGTTATTGTTGTTTTGTTGGGTGGGACGGAGAGAAATGGAGAGAGGAGGGGAAGACAGAGAGGGGGAGAGAAAGATAGACACCTGCAGACCTGCTTCACTGCCTGTGAAGCGACTCCCCTGCAGGTGGGGAGCCGGGGGCTGAAACCGGGATCCACATGGTGATCCTTCTGCTTGTGCACTTGTGCTTAACCTGCTTCACTACCAACCAAATCCCCTGTTGTAGTTGTTGTTGTTACTGATGTCATCATTGTTGGATAGGACAGACAGAAATGAGGAGAGGAGGGGGTCGGGCGGTGGCGCAGTGGGTTAAGCGCACGTGGCGCAAAGGGCAGGGACTGGCGTAAGGATCCTGGTTCGAGCCCCCGGCCCCCCACCTGCAGGGGAGTCGCTTCACAGGCGGTGTTGTAGGTCTGCAGGTGTCTATCCTTCTCTCCCCCTCTCTCTGTCTTCCCCTCCTCTCTCCATTTCTCTCTGTCCTATCCAAGAACAAAGCAATGTCAACAATGGCAATAATAACCGCAATGAGGCTGCAACAACTAGGGCAACAAAAAGGGCAAAAATGGCCTCCAGGAGCGGTGGATTCATGGTGCAGGCACTGAGCACAGCAATAACCATGGAGGAAAAAAAAATGAGGAGAGGAAGGGAAGACAGAGGGGAGAGAAACATAGACACCTACAGACCTGCTTCACTGCTTGTGAAGCGACTCCCCTACAGGTGGGAAGCCAGGGGCTCCAACCTGGATCATTACCCCCATCCTTGCACTTTGAGCCATGGGCACATAATCAGCTGCACTACCACCCAAGTCTCCTCTTTTCCCTTTCTATATGCACTGAGTATGTGCTTGTCTCTGAAGGTCATGTATACCCTATGAGTTTTAGTCTTTTTTTTTTTACCTCCATAGTTATCATTGGGCTTGGTGGCAGCACTAGGAATCCACTGATCCTGGAGGCTATTTTTACCATTTCATTGCCCTTGTTGTTGTTGTTGTTGCTATACCTGTTGTTGTTGGACAGGACAGAGAGAAACTGAGAGAGGACAGGAAGACAGAGAGGGGGAGAGAAAGACAGACACCTGCAGACCTACTTCACTGCTAGTGAAGCGACCTCCCCCACACACATAAGGAAGTGGGGGCTCAAACTGGGATCTTTATGCCCATCCTAGTGCTTTGAGCCATGTGTGCGTCTCCCGCTGTGTACGGCCCAGCCCCTGGTATTTGCCTTTAATGACTTTGGTGTACCTTACTAATAATGAGACTATTTCTCATATAGACTCAGAATAATACTTTGATCGGACTTTTCAGGAAGCATTTCTTTAGATCATGTTCAGAGTTATATTTCTCTTTTTAAATATTTTTCATGACATGCCCGATTTTATATATATGGAGACAGAGATAGAGGCAAAGGCCGGGACTGAGAGACAGAGAGACAGCGTCCCAGCATATACAGAACCTATCTGGCTGGAATGATCACCTAATCTGGCACTCTCTCCGTCTCAGGAGATGTTCTCATCCCTACTCCCAGCCTGTCCTGGGACCCTCTTCCTAGTAATTGCTACCTCTGCATTTTTCCTAGTTAACATTAATTTTTGGTCATTTGAGAGTTGGTCTCTATTCTTGAATGTTGCTCACACTTTCAAGGTGTTTCCCTACTCCCCCCTACATTAAGGAACACTTTAACTGCTATGTGGATACAATATATTTCCTTGCAAGGGAGTATTTGAAACTATGATCTGTATTTAAAGTTGATTTACAAAGTGCTGAGTTTGCTAGAATATATATCTGTCATTTACAAGGAAACAGTCACTGTGCAAGAAGAAATACAGTGTTGACAGTAGTGTTTCAAATATATAGTGTTCTTATGCACTCAGTCCAAGAGTTACTGAAATCAACAGTGTTTACTCTCAAACTGTAGTCAAGTCTGTGGAGCTAAGAGAATTTACATTTTTACTTGATTCATTTTTTGTGAACCTTTGGGAAGCTAAAGGCAAGTTTTCTTCAAGTAGATCATGTGAAAAGTGGGTTGTAACCCCAGTTTTTTAAAAATTATTATTCAAGGTTGCACAGCATCAGATGTGTCTGACTTCTAAGGAAAATGAGACCCCAGACACATTGATGGGTGAGTGTCAAAATATTTAAGTTGGGATGGTTGGATTTGAAATATCAGTTCAAAACTCTCTCAATAGCAGCTGTTTAGTATTAAGCTTAATTGTCTTCACAGATTTCATCCATCCTGACCAGCCCTTACTGTGGCACAAAACTCAGACCTGCCTTGCTAAAAGTTTTCTTTAGTACACTAAAGAATATACTAATTTGTACATCTGGGGAACAATATAGTTGCTGGGTCTTTCTATTTGTTTTGTCATCTCAGTGTAATTTGTTTTAGGTAAAATACTTAATTAAAATAATGAAAGTAGAAAACAGGCATTGCACAATGTAAAGGCATCAATACCCCTGTCCCAAACTCACCTGTTCCCAGTGTCTTTTTATCCCATTTTCCGTGTTTTCAGCTACATGTTCTCAGGGAAAAAAAAACAAAACTCAGACCTGCTCCTCTGCACCTCTAACCACACTTGATGGTGTTGTTAGCCAGAGAGAGGTGAAGTCTCCTATTTTTTTCACCAAGAAGTGCTGTCTTGAAAAAAATATTTTGAGGGAGAGGCTGGGTGGTGAGGCTAGTTGAGAGCACATGTTACAGTGCTAAAGGACTCAGGTTCAAGCCCCTGTTCCCCACCTGCAGGGGGAAAGCTTCATGAGTGGTGAAGCTGTGCTGCTGGTGTCTCCCTCCATATCACCCCCATTCCTTCTCAATTTTAGGCTGTCTATCCCATCAATAAATATATAAAGATAATAAAATATTTTTAAATATGTATATTGAAGGGTCTGGCAGTGTACCTGGTTAAGCACACATAGTACTCAGAACAAGGACCCATGCAAGGATCAAGTTTCAAACCCCACTCCCCACCTTCAGGGGGGTCGCTTCACAAGAGTCGAAGCAGGTCTGCTAGTGTGTCCTTCGTTCTCCCTCCTCTCACCTCTCAATTTCTTTTTTTAAATTTTTTTTATATTTACTTATTTATTCCCTTTTGTTGCCCTTGGTGTTTTATTGTTGTAGTTATTATCAATGTCATTGTTGGATAGGACAGAGAGAAATGGAGAGAGGAGGGAAAGACAGAGAAGAGGAGAGAAAGATAGACACCTGCAGACCTGCTTCACCACCTGTGAAGCAAGTCCCCTGCAGGTGGGGAGCCGGGGCTCAAACCGGGATCCTTTCGCCGGTCCTTGCATTTGGAGCCACATGCGCTTAACCCGCTGTGCTACCGCCCGACTCCCACCTCTCAATTTCTGTATTATCCAATAAAATGAAAAAATAGGCCACCAGGAAAAGTGGATCCTTATTGAGCCCCAGCAATAAATAACCCTGGAGGCAAAAAAAAGGAAAAATCTTTTAATTGATTTATTCATTTACTTCACTAATCATATCTTTCTCTCCCCCCTCTGTCTTCCGCTCCTCTCAATTTCTCTCTGTCCTGTCCAACAACAATGACAGAAATAAAAATCAATAATAACTACAACAAAGATAAAAAACAAGGTCAAAAAAAGGAAAAAATACCCTCCAGGAGCAGTGGATTTGTAGCATAGGCACTGAGCCACAGCAATTCCACGGGGGGGGGGGGGGGAATTAAAGAAAAAAAGAAAAATAGAGAGAGAGGGGGACTTTTAAACCTACTTCACCACTCATTAAAAATCCTTCCTGCTGGTGGGGAGTAGGGGCTCAAACCCAGGTCCCTGTGTATGGTAAGAGCAGTCTCAGCTATGTGCATCACCAGCCATGCCCCATTCTAACGTAGTTATCTAGTTGTCTGTGTTTAGGTTGCTTCCATATTTTGACTTACCAACTATATAGCTATATAAACATAGCTGTGCATATGTCTTGGGACTAGCATACAATTAAATATTAGAAATTAAAGTACATATATATGTTTTTAACAGACTATTATTATTGGAAAGGGCAGAGAGAAATTTAGAAGGGGGGGGAGGTGGAGAAGGCGAGAGACACGTATGCACCTGCAGCCCTGCTTCACCACTCTTGAAGCTTTCTCCAACTCAGGCGGAGATCAGAGGCCTCAACCTGGGTCACTGTGCACTGTAACATGTGGGCTCAACCAGATGTGTCACTGCCTGGACCATAAAATATATATATATTCTTTTTATATTTAAAAAATATTTTTATTAATATTTCTTTATTCCCTTTTGTTGCCCTTGTTTTATTGCTGTAGTTATTACTGTTGTAGCCGTTGTTGGAAAGAACAGAGCGAAATGGAGAGAGGAGGGGAATACGGGGGAGAGAAAGATAGACACCTGCAGATGTGCTTCACACCTGTGAAGCAAACCCCCTGCAGGTGGGGAGCCTGAGGCTCTAACTGGGATCCTGATGCCTGTCCTTGTGCTTTGCACCACGTACACTTAACCAGATGCACTACCAGCGGACTCCCAATTCTTTATATTTTAATGAGAGACATACAAAAAGAGAAAGATCAGAGCACTGCTCAGCTCTGGGTTATGGTGGAGCTGAAAATTGATCCTGGGACTTCAGAGCCTCAGGCATGGAAGCCTTTGACATACAGAACCATTATGCTGGCTCCCCAGCAGGGTCAGTGGAAGATAAGGAAGTTAGATGAGTGACATGCCTGGAGACAATCTGAGTATTCAAGACTATCGGAAGTTCTCAAAAATTGAGAAAAGTGGGCAGTTCAAAGCCCTGCTCTACACCTACAAGAGGGACACTGCACAAGCAGGGAAGCAGGTCTTTCTCCCTCTTTCTCTCCATCTTTCTCAATTTCTCTTTCCTATTCAAAAAAAGTAGAAGGAAAAGAAAAAAATAAATCTAACAAAACAAAACAATGTGTCTAAATGGTCATACTAAATTATTGCTAGGCAATTACATTTTTAAAATTTTATACTTATTTATTTTCCCTTTTCTTGCCTTTGTGTTTTATTGTTGTTGTAGTTATTGTTGTTGTAAATGATGTCATCATTGTTACATAGGACAGAGAGAAATGGACAGAGTAGGGGAAGACAGAGAGAGGGAGAGAAAGATAGACACCTGCAGACCTGCTTCACGGCCTTTGAAGCAACCCCCTGCAGGTGGGGATCCTGGGGCTCCAACCAGGATCCTTACACTGGTCCTTGCGCTTTGTGACACGTACACTTAACCCGTTGTGCTACCACAAAGCCCCGAAATTTGATTCCTTAATAAATCAAAGATACATTAAGCACATTCAGCAATATTACCTTAATATCTTGGTCTTCATATCCTACCCTGTGGTCAGTGACACTATTCTGGGTGAAATTGTAGGTCCAAATTCTTTCTGACTGGGCTCTTGTTCCAACCTTTCAGTGATAGAAATTCACATTTTAACATAATCACTATCTTTACTACAATGGAAAAGGCACTTGTAAATTTTTTTTTCTAAGGATTTCTATTTCTAGAGGTCAGGCACATACAACTGACAAGGAGCAAGAGTGGAAGGAACTTAGTTGTTTAAAACTCTTGTTATCTCAGGTTTACTTATGGAGTAAGTGTTTTTTTTTTCCCTTCTGCACTACAAATCCACTGCTGCTGGAGGCCATCCCCCATCCCTCTTTTTGTTGCCCTTTGTGTTTATCATTGTTGCTGGATAGGACAGAGAAATTGAGGGTCGGGGGGAGACAAAGAGTGGGAGAGAAAGACAGACACCTGCAGACCTGCGTCACCCCCTGTGAAGTGACATCCCTGCAGGTGGAGAGCTCAAACCAGGCTCCCAACCCCCATCCTAGCCCTTCATGCCATGTGTGCTTAACCCGCTGCACTACCACCCAGCCCCCAAGAGTGCCTCTTCAGTAGTTCCACTTCCAATCAAAGCCAAATTATCAGTGGTCTGGGAGGAGGAGGCAGAGTGGATAAAGTGCAGGATTCTCAGGCATGAGGTCCCAAGTTCAATTCCCCAGTGCCACATATACCAGAGTAACATGCTGATCCTCCCTTCTCCTCTCTCTCTCATTAATGAATAAATAAGATCTTTAGAAAAAACAAAAGAAAAATATCTCTGAAGATGGGTAAGTTGCACCATGGAAGAAATTAGAGCTTCTGTATTTTAGGTCCTGAGTCCAATCCCAAGCACTGCATATGTTAGAGTGCTGCTTCTGTGCCCCTATACCCCCTTCTGTAGTTCATGAAATTAAAATAATTAAAAATTATATTTTTACCCACACAAGTCCTTACTCCAGCAAGTTTACAACTGAGTTAACTCAAATGTCTTTCTCAAGCTGTTTCTATTCAGGATTTGTATCATAACTGTCTAAAGAGAAAATTGGTTTAAAGGTCATTTTTATGGATTTTTTTGTAAATTAAGATACTTTCAAGTTTTAAAATAAAAAACAGTATTACAAAAATTCATTATGACTCCCTGTGGGTTCAGAAATAAATAGCTCTGCCAAAACCATACTGCAAAGTGCAAGAACCAGCGGAAGGATCACAGTTCTGGCCCCTGCCAAAACCATACTGCAAAGTGCAAGAACCAGCGGAAGGATCCCAGTTCTGGCCCCCAGCTCCTCACCTGTGGGGGAATCACTTCACAAGCTGTGAAGCAGGTCTGCAGGTATCTCTTTATCTTCCCCTCTCTGTCTTCCCCCTCCTGTTGGTCTGCTTCTAAATTCTGCTTCTAAGACCTCTTCTGTTGCACTACCTAAGGTGTGGTCTACTTACATAATCACTGTGTTACCTGGGAACTGCCTTGCCTGTAGGGCATTGGTTTAATCCACACTGGTTTCTGAGCTTTTTCCTTCTCCCCACCCCATATCTTACCTAAATCTTCTTCCAACCTGACAGTTACATCTCAGGATATATAAGGACAGGATTATGATTAGAGATAGCTCTGGTTAGATCACACTGCATTCCCCACTCAATAAAGATTGAACTGCATCCCAGTTCAGCCATGACTCCCTGGTCTTCTGTCTCCCACGCACAAAGGTAGCCTGGCACCCACCTCTCTCCATTTCTCTCTGTCCTATTCACCAACAACTACATCAATAACCACAACAGTGTTAAACAACAAAGGCAACAAAAAAGGGGAAAATTAATTAATCAAAAAAAAAACATACTGTAGTATTTTCTACTGATAGTGTCTAAGATCAATGGGCAGGAAAGGGTTTTTCCCCCACAACCTTTTTCTATATTTCCGAGATTTTCAATTACATATGTATGTAGTGTTATTCAAATATGTAAGTTCTACTAAAGTGTATGTATCACTTAAATAAGCAAAGTATGTATATTCTTGTTCTCTTCAGATTGTATAAATCTATTGCCTTTTAAGTAAGCAAAGTATTATAATATTTTAAATTATAAAAAAAAAGGCTGCCACTGTCTGGGAGGTTGTGCAGTGGATAAAGCTTTGGAGTTCTTATGTGTGAGGTCTCAAGTTTGATCTCAGGCATCAGATGTGTCAGAGTGATGCTGTGGTTTTCCTCCTTCTTCTCCCCTATTTCTCTCACTAATAAAGAAATCTTTTTTTTTTAAGTAAAGCCTGAGTAAGGATGAAAGACAATGTGGAAGTCCAAAATAGCCATGTTTTTTAGTTATTTGCAGTAAAAATTGAAGCATTTTAGGAAAAATGGGTTGCATAGCAGTAAGCATTAAATAACTGTCATTAGACACATTCAGATAATTTAGTTTTCCCCTACTTTTGTCCTTTCCACTTTCCTTACCCTTGTTTTAGCCTGCAGTAGTGTAACTGACAGTGCAAATAATGTATTTATCCCTTGCCTGCGATGGTCTCAGATTGCAGAGGAGCATCAGTAGGTAGACTTGAAGCTAGGGATTTGCATTTAGAAACCACTACTTCTTAGCAAACCACTTCTGGCACAGACACCAGAGCCTAAACATTCAAGTTATTTCCTATTCACAACGGAGTATATTTTCTATATGTCCTGAGATATTTTTACTTGGTCAAGAATAATGAAAAAACATTTTTTATATAAAGTAACTTTTTCAAAAGTTTTTTTTCTTTTTACTTGGTAAGACAGAAATAAACAGAGATGGAAAGGGGAGATAGAGTGGAAAAAGAAAGTAAGACACATTAAGATACTGTTTCACTGCTTGTGAAGCTTCCCCCTGTAAGTGGGGATCAGGGACTTGAGCCCTCGTCCTCTCACACTATAACATGTGCACTCACAAAGTGACCTTTAAAAAAAGATGAATATATTGATGTATTTTAGTGCACCTGTTTCATACTCACATAATTCTACTGTTGCCAACAGTTGTTTTCTCCTTTTAAATTTAAATGAAAAAATGGGGTCTGGGAGGTGATGTAACCAGTGGAGTGCACGTTACAATGCGCAAGGACTGAGGTTCAAGCCCAAGATCAATCCAGCTGAGGAGAAGCTTCATAAGTGGTGAGGCAGCGCTGCAGGTGTCTCTCTGTGTCTCCCCCTCTACATCTTCTGTTCCCTCTCAATTTCTATCCAGGAAATAATAAATGAGTAAAATATACAGGGGGCCAGCTGTGGTGCATCTGGTTAAGCACAGAAATTACAGTGCATAAGGAACCAGGTTCAAGTCTCTGGTCCCCAGCTGCAGGGGGTAGGGGAAGCTTCACAAGTGGTAAAGCAAGGCTGCAGGTGTTTCTCTGTCTCTCTCCTTTTCTAACTCCTCCTCTCCTCCCAATTTCTCTGTCTCGGTCCAATAATAAATAAATATATTAATATATATAAAAGAAAATTGACTTTAAAAATTAAAATATGAAATAGAAAAAGTGGGATAAAGAGCATGTGAGAAACATCACAGAACCTGCCATCATGCCTGGTGCTCCCATGTTGTGTTAGGGCTCAACACCAGGTCTGCAAGCATGGTGATGTGATGTGCACTCTACTGGGGGAGCAAGCTCTGGACCCCTTTGTTTATTTATTTTTATGGATAGAGCACCACTCAGAACTTCTGTATGTTGGGGATCAAACTTGGGCCTCATGCATGTGCAGTATGCAATTTACCACTAAATTTCCTCTCAGTTCAATGCTTATGATTTTGAGATAGTGACCTAAGCACAGCTATACCATCCATGAAACTTCACTTGCTATTTCTGTGTTACTGTTCAGTGGTGCCAGGAATCAAGCCCAGGGACTCCCACAATAAGGTATGTGCAAAGTGACTCTTCGAAGAGTTGTTAAGTGATTCTACTAAATAAATATTATCTGCAGTGTCCTGAGAGGTGGTACAGTGAATAAGACACTGGACTCTAAAGCATGAAGGCCCAGCTGGCGCGGTCACTGCGGGCTGTGGACAGAGAGAGAGGTTGTCAGCGGGTGAGGGTGAGCAAGAGCCGCGTGTGTGACCACACGAAGGGCAGCGGCGACTCTGCTCCAGGCCGAAGGGCAGGTGGGGGGGGGGGGCTGCAGCTCTCCATCACCCTCACAAGGCCCAGCTCCACCCAGCGCCCTGCAGTATTACAAAAAAATATTGGGTGCCGGGCAGTAGCACAGCGGGTTAAGCGCACGTGCAGCAGAGCGCAAGGACTGACATAAGGACCCTGGTTCGAGACACTGGCTCCCCACCTGCAGGTGGGTCGCTTCACAGACGGTGGAGCAGGTCTTCGGGTGTTTTTTTCTTTTTACTTTTTTTAATTATCTTTATTTACTGAATAGAGACAGTCAGAAATTGAGCACTTCTTCACCACTTGTGAAGTTTTCCCCTGCAGGTGGGGAGTGGGGGCTTGAACCCAGGACTTTGTGCATTGTAACATGTGCGCTCAACCAGGTGCGCCACCACCCGGCCCCGGTCTGCAGGAATCTCTCTCTTTCTCTCCCCCTCTCTGTCTTCCCCTCCTCTCTCCATTTCTCTCTGTCCTATCCAACAATGATGACATCAATAACAACAATAATAACTATCAAAATAAAAGACAAGGGTAACAAAGGGAAAAATAAATCAATATTTAAAAAAAAAGGAAGCGAGGCAGACACCTGCCACATTGCTTCATCACTTGCAAAGCTTTCTCCCTGCAGGTGGGGAGCAAGGGCTCGAACAAGGGTCCCTGCAAACTGTAACATGTGCGCTCAGCGTCCTGATTTTATTAAGCGAGTTCCCCCCACACAGTGGAAGCAGTGACATTTTAGTTCAGAGTCTCCAGGGTGTTCTCTGAAGGCACATGTGTATTTATGTATTTACTGAAGCTGAGCACCCCCAACCCGCAGTGGGGCCGGGGCTTGAACCTGGGTCCTTGCTCGTGGTTCCACGTGCGCTTAGCCAGGTGCAGCAGTGTGCAGCCGCCCCATGGCATTTCCTGAAGGTCACAGGCACAGGGCACACATGGCCGCTTCCCTGACACGTGCCCTGCGGTCTCCGCCCTCAGGAAGCCCAGGCAGGGGTTGTGGGGCTTCTTGCCAGAGCTGCCAGCAAAGGCGTGGGCTTTGCGGTTAGGGCGGTGGCAGGGCTCTTGCTGTGAGTATTCTGGGGGCTGTCTCCTGGAAGGGGCCCAAGCAGGAGCCGCAGACCAGGCACGTGTGAAAGTCACGGGTCTGTACTCAGCTGCACACACGTGTCCAGCACCTGCTGGGAGCCATTGGGGCTTGGAAGTTGGCCGCAGGGGCTGAGGTGGGACTCACTCACCGATGGGGAATGCCCAGATTTTGCCCCTGGCCTGCTTGTACTTTGTGTTTATAATCTGCCTGTGATGCATTTGTAAGTGGGCGGCAATACAGGACAGAAAGACTGAAAATATAGGGGGCCAGGCGGTGGTGCAGCGGGATAAGCCCACTTGGCACCAAGTGCAAAGATCCTGGTTCAAGCCCCCAGCTCCCCACCTGCAGGGGAGTCGCTTCACAGGCGGTGAAGCAGGTCTGCAGGTGTCTTTCTCTCCCCCTCTCTGTCTTCCCCTCCTCTCTCCATTTCTGTCTGTCCTATCCAACAACAGCAATAACAACAACAATGGATTGAAGCCCCAGTGATAACCCTGAAGGCAAAACAGCAACAACAACAACAAGCCTGAGACTGTAATAAAGGATTAGGAAGTGTAGAAGGTCTGAAGCAGTGCAGGTGTGTAGTGCAGGCTGGCCTTCCCGGGTGAGCAAGGGATGACAGGTGGAGCCGGTGAAGGCCGGGCTGAACCTTTACTGAGAAGGCACTTCTGTAACCTCACTAGCTCCTGTCTCCTAGAGGACCCCCACACCCCCAGTGGGGTCTCTTATGTGGAGGCTCAACTTTCCCAGGCACAGCTCTGCAGGAAAGATAACAGTAACCAGATAAGGCAACCAGACCCTGAGCAGCGGGTCCAAGTCCCACCCCTTAACCTGCAGCCTCTGCTTCTGGGATGATGCTTTTTGCTCTCCATCCTGCGCCCCATATAAGCCTGTGCTTCCCCTCCATCCTGTGTCAGACTTATCAGAAAGATCTGAGCCCCTGGCCCAAGCAGGAATAAAAGGCTCTTTTCCTCCTACACCCACCTGGGCTTCGGTCGTCTTGATTATTAACAGAGTTCCTCAGCATCCTCTCCCTTGTTCAGTCCACAGACCTGCAGTGCAGCCCTGCTGTCATGGGGCACATGGCCCAGGGAGGGGCTAGGCTCCGGGATGGGTGGCCGTGATGGCTCTGATGGAGCAGGGTTCAAGCCTCCGTTCCTCACCTGCAGGAGGAAAGTTTTGCAAGTGGTGAAGCAGGTCTGCAGGTGTCTCTCTGTCTCTCTCCCTCTCTCTCTCCTCCTCTTCTCTCAATTTCTCTGTCTCTATCCAATAACAAATCAATAGAATTAAAAATTGCTGAATGCCTCTAGCTGAGCCGTAATATCAATCTACATGTACTTTCTATCTATGGTTCTTATTTAACATTATGCACTGTCATAAGTTGGTCATTCACAATTAAAATATGTGAATGGACCTATTAGTAGAATCTGGTTTCTAGGTACTGAAGAACACTGAGTGATTTTTGTTTATTTTGCTGCTATGTGTAGGGGATGAGTGCCCTCAGGTGGCTGAATCCCAAAACTGCAGCTAAAGCAAATCTGCCTGAACCTTTTGGAGGTGAAGTTCCAGAGTTCAATCCTGGTTGCCCCTGTGATGACTGGTTGTTTCTCTGTCTCCTCCTATATTTCTCATGAATAAAGAAATTCTTTAAAAAAACAAAACTGGGAGTCGGGCGGTAGCGCAGCAGGTTAAGCGCAGTTTTTGTGAGGCGTAAAGAGCCAGACTCGAGCCTCTGGCTCCCCACCTGCAGGGGGGTCGCTTCACAGGCCAGGGGGTGAAGCAGTTCTGCAGGTGTCTATCTTTCTCTCCCCCTCTCTGTCTTCCCCTCCTCTCTGTTTCTCTCTGTCCTATCTAACAACAACAACATCAATAACAACAACAAGGGCAACAAAAGGGAAAGTAAATAAATATAAAAAATAAAAAAACAAAACAAAACAAAGGGATCTATTCTAGGCTACATCAAGTCCTGTAATGGTTACTTGAATGTACACTTTTTACACTACAGTTGAAGGTCATCAAAGAATATCAACTCTTTTGCCATTCCACTTGCCAAGTGACATTCCCTTTGTACATACATACATACATACATACACACACACACACACACACACACACACACACACACTTATGCTCCTGGAAATAGTGTGTCTCTGACAGCATCCATGTAAATATCCTACTGTGATACTTACTCTTTAGGATTCTATGACCACTGCTTGAAATGGGGGCAAGGCTTGTCGCATATCTATTATTTCTAATAAATGCATGGCAGTTGGGTGGAGGGTAGATAGCACAATGTTTATGCAAACAGACTCTTGTGCCTGAGGCTCTAAAGTCCCAGGTTCAATTCCCCACACCACCGTAAGCCAGAGCTGAACACTGTACTGGTTTAAAAAAAATGCATGGGAGTCTGTGGTTATCAGAACAAAATTTCAAAGGACTAATTAAAAAACTCAAAGCTGAAGATGCAAATTGCTTCAGGGACTCAGTCTGTCAGCTGGACAGTTATGACACTGACCTTTGACCTCTGACATCACAGACCAGTGGCCTTGGCTACAGTGGAATCTTCAGTCTTAGAGACTGAGTTGACAGTGCACACAATGCTATGTTCAGCTCTCTCTTTAGCGTCGAGTGAAGAGTAGAGGATGTTTGCGTCTACCAGAAAGTCTTCGCGGCTTTCAGAGTGTCTGGGCTGGCTGCCCTGCCTAAGGTAGAGTCTGTTCACATGCCCTGTGTGACCGGCAGAGCAGGAGGAGGGCAGTTCCAGGACGTGCTCTGTGTGACGCACACAGACAGAATCCTCAGCTTCAGCCCTGGTCTCATGAACGGTTACTTGTGCTCATGAGATTCTCTCCTGCTGATGCCAGAGAGCAGACTTGACCTGCTAGGATCAGAGTCCTGTGGGCTTACTCAGGGCACAGCCAAGGAATAGCTTAGTACTTCCTTGAGTTGAGAAACATTTGGATGTTTGATTTATTATCTGTTGATCTTGGGATTCCTAACTCCCTCAAGCCCAAAGTGATGAATAACTTAAGATTAGAGTCAGTTTTCCAGAATCCTGTTATCTAAGGGTGTATGTTAACCTGAGACCACAGTGAAATGACCTCTTCACACTCTTGGATGTCTTGTAATCTGCAATTTGACCTCTATAAGGTCATATATCTGTTTACGTTATTTTTTTATTATTATTGCGAGAGAGAGAGAGAGACAGAAGCAGAAGAAAGAGAAAGTGAAGGGGTGAAGGAGATGGGGAAAAGAAGAGGAAGAGGAAGGAGGGGAAGGAGACAGCCAGAGAGTCACTGGCATATGCAAAACTTGGGATGACACTTGGGGCTACATGATTTTCAGTTCAACTAGACACTGTGCTGTGGACCTGAGTTGCTTGTTTGAAACATTTGTCATTTCTCCTTTGTCCTCTTAACTGTTTCTTCATTTAGTGGAGGGACAGTTTGTTGACACGGGGTAAGATTTCTCATCGCCCAGTGAGAAGTGTCTGCAGAACACTCTCCTCCCCACTCATCTCCTCTCCCAGCATCAAGCACCAGGACCTCAATAACCTCACTCCCCCTCACTCCCTCTTAGTGTCTCCTTTCTACCAGATCCTGCTGAGACTCTGCTGCTTCCTTGTCCCCTGACACTAAAGTGACAGACCCTGTGCTTCAAGCTACCCTCCATCTCCACTGGCCCTGAGTGACCTCAACTCTCACAGGACCTCTGTGTAGCTCAGGACTCCTGAATTGGGGTGCTGAGTCCTTCTGGGGGACCGAGACTCCTCTGTAATGCTTGTGAGTGTTGACATTAGCACGAGTCCCTGTGTCCCACTTGCCCATTGACAAGCTGCCCTGGGGGTCTGCTGTGTTGCAGGTCTTCTGTGGAGGAGAGCGGCCTAAAAGAGAGGAACATCCCAGTATTGCCTCATGGCCGCACCCTGCTCAGTGGCCCTGGCAAATTCCTGAAGAGGCGGAGGTGGCAGAAAAGACAACTGATCTTATATTCCAACGTGCTGCTCATCTCCAACACAAAGTACGTACCTGCTCCCCCTGCTCCTGACCCCACAGCTGCCTCTTCTCTGCTGCCCTGAGGACAGAAAGGGTGGCTTTTCTGCGAGGTTTCTGTCCAGCACTGGGTGGGCGTCTGAGGGGAAGCAGGGAGACTGGGCAGGGCCAGAGTCCTGGGGAAGGGCAGCCAGGATGGAGAGGCTAAAGGAGAGATGCAGAGACAGAGGCCAGGGGGGCACCAGCCTGGAGGACCCTCCCCTGGCCTGCTCTTCCTTCAGGTGTCTGCCCTTCCAGCTCTGCCCGAGGGAGGCAGGACAAGGCACAGCCAGTCCCTGCTTCCCAGGACTCACAGACACTCACACTGAATTTCTGCAAAGTGTTTGCATTCACAGCCGGTTGTTTTCAACAGGTTATGTTGTTTTTGCCGGGCTAGCTTCACGGGCAGGTAACAGACGACCAGGGACTCATGGGTGAGCTGTAGGCAGTATCTCTTTATTCATGCAGGACACAGCACAATCTAAGATGAGCTAAGCTAAACTCAAGGCACTGTAAAATGCTGTCTTTATATATACTTGCCAAGTAGGGTGGAAACAGGATGTGACATAGAGAGGGTGGAGAGAAAAGTGACTGGTGAAAATCAGAGTGTGACAAGGAGGTGGCAGAGCAGGCGAGAATCCCATCACTGAACCACCAATGCCCTGGAGGGAGGGTGCTACTTGTTAACAGTGGTTATGTAAATAGAATGAAGTGGTTATGTAAATAGAATAGTGTTAAGCAGGGGGGATTTAAACCAAATGAAACAGAAGGGGTCTCATGCATACAAACAATAGCCTGCACATGGAGACAGGGACCTGGGACTGAGGGAATGAATGATTCATTCACTGACTGAATTTATTCTCTTGTGACAAGAGGCAGTGAATTCAGTGAGTGGAAAACACTGTTGAGCAAAGTCCTCCTCATGGCTGATGGGATGTGGGGGTGAACCTGGAACTTTGGAGCCTCAGGCATGAGAGTATCTTTGCATAACCATTATAGTATCTACCCACCACCCTCAAATTTCTTTTTAAGTACCTGAGAGACAGAGAAGGAGATTGGAAAGGGAACAGAGAGGAGAGACACCCAGTGACAGCTCCCACCGTGCAGTTCCCTTTGCTCCTGTCCATGGTCCTTCTCATGGTACATGAGCCTCTGCCTGGTTTAGGTGGGCACAGTACTAAAGCAGCTTTTCATGTTTTGCCAGACTCTAAGTGGGATAATTATGAATACAAATTCATGAAAGCAAATTTTCAGTAACTTAGGCTTTAAAGGCATGAAAAACCCTTAGAAACTGAGACTGGGTGGCTGGGTGGTGGTGGCACACCTGGTTGAGCATCCATGGCCTAAGACCCAGGTTCAATCCCCACTCCCCATCTGCAGAGGGAAAGATGCATGAGCAGTTAGCAAGGCTGTAGGTTTCATTCCTATCTTCCACTCAGTCATCTTACCATCTTAATTCTCTCAGTCCTTTAAAACAAAACAAAACAAAACAGGGAGTCGGGCAGTAGCACAGCAGGTTAAGCACAGGTGGCACAAAGTGCAAGGACCAACATTAGGATCCTGATTCAAGCCCCTGGCTCCCCACCTGCAGGAGAGTCGCTTCACAAGCGGTGAAGCAGGTCTGCAGGTATCTATCTTTCTCTTCCCTCTATCTTCCCCTCCTCTCTCCATTTCTCTCTGTCCTATCCAACAACAATATCATCATCAACAACAACAATAATAACCACAACAATAAAAAAACAAGGACAAGAAAAGGGAAAAATACATAAATAAGTATATATTAAAACAAACAAACAAAAACCAGGAAAATGGCCCACAAAAACAGTGGATTCATCATGTAGCCACCAAGCCACAGTGATAACCTCAGTGGCAATTAAAAATAATAGACATGGAAAATTCAGCGTAATTGTTTGGGACTCATAGAAAATAGTCTTTTAAACTTTTTAAAAAATTATCTTTATTTACTTATTGGATAGAGACAGCCAGAAATCAAGAAGGAAGAGGGTGATAGGGAGAAGGAGAAAAACAGAGAGTCACCTACAGCCCTGCTTCATTACTTGCGAAGCTTTCCCTCTGCAGGTGGGGACGGGGCTTGAACCCGGGTCCTTGCGCACTACCGCCCAGTCCAGAAAATATTCTTTAAGTTTTTTTTTTTTATTTAAAGAAAGGATAAGTTAACAAAAACATAGGGTAGGAGGGGTATGATCCCACTCATCAACAGAAGTTGAGTAAGAAGATCTGAAAGGGAAACTAAAAGCAGGACCTGACCAAATTGTAAGTAGGGCACCAAAGTAAAAACTCTGTGGTGAGGGGTAGACATCCAGAAAATATTCTTAACTAACATTGTAATGCATGATTTATTTTATTAGTATCCTCAAGCACTTTCAGGATGACAATAATGAACTAATATATTAATTGCAATTTCCATACAATTAATAAGGGAAATATGATCATGGACCATTATGGCTAACAAGCAAGCAACAGGAAAGATGCTAACTGAGTGAAAGGTTCTCATAAAAAGCGAGCTCATAAATATGGGGGAGTATCTAACTGTTCTGCAATGTTCAGGAAAATGGCTGCTTTCCTCCCACTGGTAAGGAGTGTTCAGGGACATCCTGGGCCTGGCTCCAGTCAGCACACAGCACTCAGGCCACAGCCCTCCCTCTGCTGTGCTCTCAAGGCTCAGCTCAGAGGGGAAGGAGCCACAGAAACACACCCACCATCTCCCCAGGAGAAACCCAGCTGCTCCCAGAATGCTGGAGATGCAAGCTAACTGCTCTGTGCTGTTCCCTCTCCAGGTTCAAGAGTGACTGCAGAATCAAGTACTGGGTGCCCCTGCTGGACATGTGGGTGGCACACAACTCAAGGAATGGAGCGAGAGCCCGCACATCGCTGGTCTTGGGCTGGGATGACCGCAGCTTCGTGGTCTCTTTTCAGTAAGACTGCAGCCCGGCCCTGTCTCCATATGATTCACCTGGGCAGGGGGCACAGCTCCATCTGGGGGTCTATTTGCCACATGTGCTCTGACCCCTACAAGGATAGCTGTATGGTCTCCACTGTCCCCCAATGGTTGTGATTCAAGCAAACACATGCAGCTTCTAAGCCCTCTGCAGGTGGGGACCAGGCGTTGGAACCTGGGTCCTTGTGCATGGTAACATGTGCAATTAACCACTGGCACCACCACCTGAGCCTCAACCCAATTTCTCCTCCAGCTAGAAGATTTCCTTGCCAACACGCAGCAAACTATCTGTCAGAGAGCTGGGCCTCTCACCACCCAATGAGCAGGACAGGCCTCCTGACTCACACAGTCCCACCAATAACAACCTGATGTTGATGTTTACATGTTGATTTTGTTGTTGTTGTTGTTTCCTGTAGGTAATTTCCCCCTGGAAGGGATAACTTTATTTTATTTTATTTATTATTTGTTTTTACTTTTTATTGGTGGGGGAAATACAATATGTTTGTGTAAATTTTGTGCATTTTAACTTCTTTTCTGCCCGTCTCTTGGATTTCAGTTCAGTCGACAAAATGGAGCAATGGTACAATCAGCTTCATAGGTATGTCCTTAGTTCAGGTATTTCAAATCTTTTTTATAAGACATTATTTTATTAATGAGAAAGATAGGAGGAGAGAGAGTAAGAACCAGACATCCCTCTGGTACATGTGCTTCCAAGAATTGAACTAGGATCTTATGCTTGAGACCTTTTTCCTTTGTGTTACCTCCCAGGCCATGGTATTTCAAATCTTCAAGTTCTCAGAATGCAGAGTCCTAGCAGTCAATGCTTCTCCCTCTTGTCCCCCTTCTCTCCACTCTGTGATGGGAGCTAACATCACCCTGCACCATGTATTCACCTGCCCTGACTTAAGGGCAGGTTTCTCTGAGGGGTGGTTCTCAAAGCAAATGCACCTGCCAGCCCTACAGCCCAGGGAGGTTCTGGCCTGGACTCCAGGCAGGAAAGCTGTGAAGACAGGATCTGGAGCCCTGCTCTCAGAGACCTGACAATATATGTTTTGTAGGATTTGGTCTCATTTTCCAGAAATACATTTGTATATCTCTTCATTAGATCTTGCTGAGTATGTTGATATCTTGAAAAAGGTGTGCAAAATACTGAAGTGACTAGTCAAAACGTAAGTTGACTTGCACATAATCTAACAGATATTATTCTGTTTTGCGTCACTGTGGACTTGATTAGGAACATTCAGAATGAGATTTTGGACTTCCAGAACACCCTCCGAAAGCAGGTGGAAGACATCATTGTAAGTGTTTCTAAGACTAGAACTTACACTCCAAGCTTCTGCCTTGGACAGAAAGAGGTCTAGAGATGAGGGAAGAATCCAGAATGTACCAGATAGAAAAGTGTATTTTTCTACAGACACACAGGTCTGTGTATACACAGAAAAGAAAGCTGGGACTATATTCAACAGTCCTTAGTGGTCACATGACTTAAACTTGGAAAGAAGATTGCATCTGAAAAGTTAACAATTTTTTCAGATTGCCCTAATATCAATCCTTGATGTCTCTTGCACCAAATGATTTTCACAGGACAGCTTTTCTATTAGCTAGGATTGTTTTCCCAATTAACTCTTGCATGTACAATGTGGTTTGCATTGTTTCCTGTAGATAATTTATCCCTGGCCAGGATTTTTTTTTTTACTTTTTATTAATGGGGAGATTAATGGTTTACAGTAAACAGTAAACAGTTGTTGGCACATATGTATATCGGTTTTCTGCAAAACACTTCACTCCCAGCCCAGCTCTGCCTCTCCCATCATGCACCAGGATTGGAACAACCATTTGCCCTAGTCTTTTACTTTGGTGCAGTACACCAAACCCAATTCAAGGATGGCTCTTCAAGTTAAGAGAAAATACTGACCTTAATTTTCTTTTCCTTTCCTTTCCTTTCCTTTCCTTTCCTTTCCTTTCCTTTCTTTTCCTTTTTTCCTTTCCTTTTGCTCCCCCCCCCTCTCTCTCTCTCTCTCCCTCCCTCCAGGGTTATTGCTGGGGCTCATTACTGCACTACAGATCCAGTGCTTTTATGGATATTTTTTTGACTTTTCCTTTTTTTTTTTTTGATAGTACAAAGAGAAATTGAGAGGGGAGGGGAAGATAGAGGAGAGAGAAAGAGACACTGCAGACCTGCTTCACCACTTGTGAAGTGACCCCCATGCAGATCAGGAGCAGGGGCTCGAACTGAACCAGGATCCTTATGTAGGTCCTTGCAGTTTGTACTATGTACGCTTAACCTTGTGCACCATAACCCACCTCTCCCCACTCAAGAGAGATAGAACCTGCAGACCTGCTTCACCTCTCAGGAAGCCTCCCCACTACAGGTAGGGAGTGAGGGTTGAGACCTGGGTTCTTGACTTGGTAAGGTGTGTGCCTAACCAGCTGCACCACCTCCTAGCCCGCTTTCTTTTCATTATTTCTTTTTTATTTTTTTTTTGCATAATTTGAACAGCTGCATCATGTCAGGGTTGGCCTTCACTCTGCAGCATTGATGACATTTTCCTGCTTCTTCATACACCAGGCAATGCTTCTCTTCAAGGGGGGTGGGGGAGGAGCTGCTTTTTTTTCAAAGCATTTGAGTAGATAGTTGATATATTTGACATTTTAAATTATGAATTACTCACTCAACTGGGAGTTACCTGTGTGTATAACCTGAGACTAGAGAGCAAGCAAGAAGAAATCCACATATCCTTGTCAACACACTTCTGAACATGCACTGAAAACCCAAGGATTCACTCAAATCTACAGTGTCGACTCAACCACAGTCACTGCAAGGGTCAAGTAGCTTTGATCCTGGACACAGGGCTCTCTCTCCGGGGAAACAGAGCTGCTGAGAAATGTGTTCTTCTACTGCTCACTGTAAAAGCTTGTTGTGACCCTGCCTTCCTTCTCTTCCAGGATGCGAATTCCAGGCTGGAAGTAAACAGAAAGCCACCTGCAGGTGAGTGTCAGGGCAATCTGAGAAGAAGCTGACTGGAGTGAGACATTAACTGTAAAGACTCAGAGTAAATGGTTTCCAGCTTTGCTTCAATACCTTCTGACAGGGAAAAGTGCAGGCAACAGGCCTCCATGCATTCAGTAGACAGTGACCAACTCACTGCTCTGTAACAGGCTCTAAGGATAGTCCTTGCTTCTCTACTTCTTTCTCTGTGGCAGATTGGGCTGCTCTGTAGAGCTCTTCCTCATGAGGAATTCATGGCATTCCAGGCACAGGAATGAATAAGAGCATCTTTCTGTTTATTTTGTCAACTCTTTTCTTGGGCACAAGTGAGGGCCAAGATCTCCTGTCAGATTCAGGGACACAGAGACACAGAAACACAGTGACACAGAGACAAAGAGACACCTCCTTCTTTGCACAGAAGGTCTAGGAGAAGGCCCCTGTGTCACACTTACAGTGAGGTGAGTCTCTTCATGCTCAGCCTGGACCTAGACTGAGGTTTCTCTCCATGTAGGTGGCAAACATCTGCAGGAGCATGAAGTGGGCCAAATGCCGGCCACTGAGGAGCTTCCACAGGAAGCACAGGAGTCCCCCAGCCTCGCATGTGAAGACCAGCAGGGGAGAGGGGACCCCCTGGGTGCCTGTGTATGCCTTGATCCAGGTCAGATCTTCCTTCCTGAAACAAGCTCATGACACTGAAAACCAATCCCATGGGAGGGAGGGCAGGATTGGCAGGGACCTAGAAGCCCCCAGAAACCATGCACGTCTCCACTGACTCTGGTAGAGGTGGAGCAACTCAAGAGTTGCAGGAATGGACTGGACTCTATTCTGAGCTTGTATTGGAGAAGCCTTGGGATTCCTGTTACAGTGAAACTCTCAATTCCACCCCCAAAGCAGTCTCATTTCCCAAGTTGTCTTCAGGCCCAGATCAGCATGACAGTAGACTGAAAGTCTATGTGTTATCAGTTGTCTTTAAAATGGTCCTTCTATCCAGTCCCTCCCCTTTCCCCAATATAATGCTAAAACTCTCCCACCAATCTTTGTCCCTTAAAGAAAAGTGCTAGTTGGTATTTATTTGGATCAGAATAGAATGGGTTAAGATATTTTTATTATGATAATTCTAATCCAGAAGTACTGACTTACACTTTCAAGGTTGTATTCATACCCCATCAACCCTGAGGTATTCATAAAACAAATCTTGCCTAAACATTGAAGACAGAACATTGAAAGAAATTTTAATATTTATTTATTTCCTTTTGTTGTCTTTGTTTTATTGTTGTAGTTATTATATATGTTGTTGTTGCATAGTACAGAGAGAAATGGAAGGAGGACAGGAAGACAGAGAGGGGGAGAGAAAGATAGACACCTGCAGACCTGCTTCACCAACTGTGAAGCGACTCCCCTGCAGGTTGGGAGCTGGGGGCTCAAATTGAGATCCTTAATCTGGTTCTTGTGTTTTGCAACATGTGTGTTTAACCCACTGTGCTACCGCCCAGCTCCCGAAGACAGATCAATTTAATAAGCTAGCCTGTATATTCATCCCAATCAGCCCCCACAGATAGAGCATCTCTCTTGTTTGGTCACTGAGGGATCATGAGCTCTTCCTCCAAATAATGTCCAGCACAGAAGGACCAAGCCTGACAGGGTGACACAGGACTCTGACAGGGTGACACAGGACTCTGGCTCTCTGCTTCTGCCTGTGCTCAGCCTCAGAGGACTCTCTGGGTGTAGAGTGAGTGTAAGGAGATGTGGCATTCTTCCTCAAGGCATTCTTTCTGCTGAGACTCCATATTGAATTTATCTGGATTCCAGTTACAAATATTAAGTTCAGTAAAGCATAAGGTCACATACCTCAACTCCTCATTAAACATTTCCCTGCTGATATGCAGGAATCGTCTCCTCGACTTAAGACTGGGTTTGCTCTCCCATCTCTCCCTCTACCATGGTTTCAGTGAGGTAGTGGACCCTCGGCCCCTTGGTTCTCCAAGTCCTTCATCCTCTCACTGCCTCTGCTCTGCTCCCTGGGGCTCCTCCTTTGTCCATTGCTAAACCCACTGCTTTGTTCACAGGTCTCTGCACTGGGGGTGACTCTACCTGGACCTTAGGCAGCTCTGTTGACAGAGACAAGAACAAGAGTATGTCGATGGCTGTGGAGCAGAGGAGTGAGGACAACACTGCCTACCGTGACGTGGAAAGCACTAGGCAGTGCTCCATGTTCATTCATCGGCACAGGGCTCCGACACGGCCACCTGTATTGACCCAGACTGCCCCGGAGCCTAACACTGAGTTTCTGATGGGCTGTGGGGACAGGGCCGCCCACAATGCACCAGTCTACAACACTTCTCTGGCCCTTTCCAGGACCCATTATCCCATTAATAATGTCATATATTGGTATATAGTCATTTGTTGTATTTTTCTATTTATTGATATAATAAAATTTATCCTATAATTCTGTGCTTATATGACCTCTATTTTTTGTTCAAGGCTCACATAAATCCCTTGTTGAGGCCTCACCTGGGCAGTTCTGGAATCAGCCAAGGTCATGTGTGTCTCTGCTTAAATTTTATGAACTTCAGGGTAAATTTGGTTGTGTTCTCAGTCTGTCTTGTACATGCGTGTTAGCAAGCATCTCTTTCCTTACGATGTCAGAATTTTTGGAAGCCTGTTCCATACACATCAAATTTCACATTTCTGAATGATAGGCTCATGTCTTTTAGAGCTTACTAATGCCTGGGATTATTATTTTTTTTTTATTGTTGTAGTTTCTGTTGTTTATATCATCGTTGTCATTGGATAGGACTGAGAGAAATGGAGAGAGGCTGCAGGGGGGGTCACTTCACAGGTGGTGAAGCAGGTCTGCAGGTGTCTATCTTTCTCTCTCCCTCTGTCTTCCCCTCCTCTCTCCATTTCTCTCTGTCCTATCTAACAATGATTACATCAATAACAACAACAATAATAACTATAACAATAAAAAGGGCAGAAAGGGAAAATAAACCCACATGTGCATACATTATAAAGGACTAAAACCTTTTCAGTGAGTGGAAAGAAGGCCTCTTCAATAGCTGACACTGGGTAGTCAATTGCAGAAAAATGAAACTTCACCACCCCTTAATACCATATGCCAAATTAACTCAAAATGGGTCAAAGATCTGGCTATCGGAACTGAGAATAAAAAATATAAAGAAAACATTGGTGGAAAACATCCACAGTTTAACATCAGGCTCTATTTGGAGACTCATTGCTATGAGTAAGCAAAACTAAAACAAGGTTAAATTACTGGGACTACAACAAATTTTACAGCTTCTACAAACTTAACAGCTTCTTCTAAATAAACACACACACACACACACACACACACACACACAAAGGTAACCCAGAATTTGGCAGAAGATACCTGGATGTCATACAACTGATGAGACGGATAACAAATGATAATAAATAAATCATATGACTCAACAATAACAACAGAACAAACTCATTATTAAATCACTAATAAAAATAGAAAAAAACAATCAATATTCCTCCCTCAACAAGTGTACAGAGAACATGTTTTCTTTAGTATTTGTGTTAAGCTAGCTAGACTAAACTCTTTTCTAAATATACACAGATTGGATGTGGAGCTTCAGAAAGTTACTAAGAAGGCACCTAGCAGATAGTGTGCTACTTTGTTTTTACAGATTTTTATCTTGTTTTTTTTTAATTAGTGATTTAATAATGATTAACAAGATTGTGGGATAAGAGAAGTACAATCCCATACAATTACAGTCACTAGAGTTCCCTATACCCTCCCCTCCACTGGAAGGTTCCCTAATCTTTATCCCTCTGCGAGAATGGACCAAAGATTTCTTTTTTTTGCCTCCAGGAGTACAGCTGGGGCTTGGTGCCTGCACTACTTGGTGCCTGCTTCACCACTTATGAAGTGCCCACCCTGCAGTTAGGGAACTGGGAGCTCAAACTGGGATCCTTACTCCAATCCTGGAGCTTTGTGCCATGTGTGCTTAACCTGCTGCCCTAACACCCAGCCCCTGGACCAAAGATTTTATGGGGTGCAGAAAGTAGAGTTGTGACTTCTGTAATTGCTTCTCCACCGGACATGGGCATTGACAGGTGGGTCCATACCCCCAACCTGTTTCTGTCTTTCCCTAGTGAGGCAGCAGGGCTCTGTGGAGGTAAGAGCCATATCTTTTTTTCAGTCTCCTATGATTTAACATGAAAAATGTTGATTTTTTTTAAACCTCTGGGGTTATTGCTGGGGCTCAGTGCCTCCACTGCTCCTGGAGGCTATTTTCCCTTTTGTTGCTTATCATTGTTGTTATTAACACTGTTGTCATTGTTGTTGGATAGGACAGAGAGAATTTGAAAGAGGACAGGAAGACAGAGACAGGGAAAGAGAGAGAGACACCTACAATCCTGCTTTACCTCTTGTGAAGTGATCCCCCTGCAGGTGGGGAGCAAGGGTCTCCTACTGGGACTCTTAGGCCAGTCTTTGAGATTTGCACCCTGTGTGCTTAAACCACTGCACTACCGCCAGGCCCTCATTTTTTTTTCTTTTATAATATACTTGTTAATTTTTTTTACAAGATGCTTTCAAATTCTTTTTTTAATTTTATTTATTTATTTTCTCTTTTGCTGCCCTTGTTGTTTCAAATTCTTCATAACAGCTGACTCTATCTTTTCAAATAGTCTCTGAGTTAAGAATTTTTATCCTCCTAAGGGAGGCTGGACAACATACTCTATGTTCCACCTGAGGAAGTTGGATACTGAAATTGGGGCAGCTTGGAACATTCCTACTCATGACCATAGAATGTGAACTCAGGGATGCAGAGGTCACATAGGCTCCTAAGCTGAATATGGGCATTGAATCAGATCAAATTTATGGGGCTTACAGTCAACAATATTTATACACCTTTCCCATATTTGGGAGCTACTCTCTTCCCTGATCCAGCTTTCTGGTCCTTTTTCCAGCCATGATATCATCTTCAGGATCTTCCCCCATAATCTACCTCTTGAATTACTACTGACTTTTATAATCAATCTGAAATTTAATTTTAGATCTACTAGCGGGTGACATTTCTTTTTAGAAAACTTAGTTGAAGAGTTAGATGAGAATACAGAAATGACTATTTATATTTATTAAAATTAGGCACCAAGAATGATCATGGGAATGTCGGGCTCAAAGACATCTCATTAACTCATTAACTCATCATATCTCTGCACATATTTGCAGGTATTTTTACATGAACTGTCTGTCACAAGGAGATAGTTAAATCCCTGATTTGTGCAGAATGTATGGAAGAGATCTGGCAGGAAGGAGATAACACACCCCATATTGTTAAAAAGATTACCAAAAATTAACAAAAACCATGCACTTGAATTAAGTGAGGAAGAGAAGAAGCAACAATCTACATGAGAGACAAATAGTTAAAAGCCCTCAAAGAGCTACTGTTTAACTTTATGTTTTAAAGCACTGACATGATGGGGGAAAGAAATCATTTAGGTTTTTCAATCAATTTGTATTTTTTTCAGGTAAATAAAGTGTTTTTATTTCTATGGAGGTGCTAAAATCAGTGAGAAAACAATATAAAATTGAAACAAAAAATCAATGCTATAGTCTATATAATTCTTAGCGAGATGTTTTTTTAGCTGAATTATCTAATTCATTCTTATTCTTTGTGTTCATCTGGAAGTGTTATTACTATTTATTAGTATTCTGGCCATTTCTCATAGATGTCCCAGTTTTGTCCTTCTGACCAAGTAGTTATGATCTCACAAAAAACATGTTTACTTATGGAAGCTGCAGTTGATCTCGACCAAGGGAGAAAAGCTTCAAATAAGTATGAACAGGTAATGTGCAACTTAAAAGGAAATACATAAATTTGATGTTTTACTCGGTGTTTTTGCCTTTTCTGGTGCAGTGCTTTTTTATTCTTCTTAGAGAATCATTTCCAACATTCCATAAACATACAAATGTTTGTAACAGTGTTTCCATTTTATAAACAAATACATTTAATAATAATAAAGAAATTACAATCAATTTGTTTTTAAAAAACACTGAAAAAACGAGTCTAACATGTTAAGAAAATAATTCTTGGATGGGGTCATTTGCTTTTTTGGTGCTAAGTTTGCTGAGCTCTATATATTTTGGTGATTAGTTTCTTGTTTGATGTCTGGCATGTGAAGATCTTCTCCCATTCTGTGAGGGGTCTCTCTGTTTGTTTAATAGTTTCTTTGGATGTGCAGAAGCTTTTCAATTTGATGTAGTCCCATTGGTTTGTTTCTGCTTTAGTCTTCCTTGCAATTGGGTTTGATTCATCAAAGATGTCCTTGAGTTGTATGTGGGAAAGTGTTTTACCAATGTTTTCCTCTAAGTATTTGATTGTTTCTGGTCTGACATCTAGGTCTTTGATCCATTTGGAGTTGATTTTTGTTTCTGGACAACCCTTCAGCTTCATTACTCGGGTGAGACCTTTCCTTTTTTAGTACACTCTAATTTAATCTGAGGTGGTTCACTTTCTAATAAAGTCCCATAACCTAGATATACACCAGTTTCTGTGAGAGAGAGCTTATGTGCACACGTATCCGTAAACTACTGCAAAATATATACCTGAAAGCAGTAGTACACTAGAGTTTGCAGTGAGTACCTCCCTAACACTTCCTCTCCACTATTCCAAGCTTGGGATCCATGATTGCTCAACAAATTGTTTGGCTTCGTATGTTAACTCTCTTTTCAATCACCAGGTTCCAGATGCCACCAGGATGCTGGCCAGGCTTCCCTGGATTGAAGACCCCACCAATGTGTCCTGGAGCTCAGCTTCCCCAGAGACACACCTTACTAGGGAAAGAGAGAGGCAGACTGGGAGTATGGACCGAACAGTCAACGCCCATGTTCAGCGGGGAAGCAATTACAGAAGCCAGACCTTCTACCTTCTGCAACCCTCAACGACCCTGGGTCCATGCTCCCAGAGGGCTAGAGAATGGGAAAGCTATCATGGGTGGGGGTGGGTTATGGAGACTGGGTGGTGGGAATTGTGTGGAGTTGTACCCCTCCTACCTTACATTTTTGTTCATTAATCCTTTCTTAAATAAAAAAAAAAAAGAAAATAATTCACCAAGTACAAGTGGGATTGAACCCTGAGAAACAGGAATGGAACAATATCTGAAAACCAATCAATAAAATCTATCATACCAGAAAGACAGAGAGAGTGAAGAGAAGGAAAAGAAAAAATCACACTGTCATATCAACTAATGGTGAAAAATAATTTGACATGATCCATTAGCCATTTATAATAAAGACACTCCAGAAATTGAGAAAAGAAGGACATTTACTCAACCTAGTAAACACCATTAAGACAAACCCACAGCTAACATCATTCTCAATGGGGAAAACCAAACAAGGATGTCCACTACCTCCACTGTTATTCACTATAGTCACTGAGGTCCTCACCACTGCAACCAGACAAGAAAGAGATATCAAATATATGCAAATTAGAAAGAAAAATTAAACTAGCACTATTTGCTAATGACTGATAACATATCTGGAGAACCTCAAGGCTCGACGGACAAATTACTGAAGTATTTAATAAATTTCATAAAGTAACAGGATATAAAGTCAATACTCATAAGTCTGTGGCATTTCTGTATAAAAAATGTTAGAAGAGAGTAAAATAAAAGACTCAATTAAATTTACAATCAAAACCAAAAACATAAAATACCTTGGGATGGTCTCACAAAGGAGGTTAAAAAAATAAACCACACAAACACATAAAGGAAAACTATTGGGCACTGTTAAAAGAAATAGAGAAAGACACACAAGAATTAAAGAACATTCCTTGTCCCTGTATTGGAAGAATAAACAATATTAAATGGTCTATCTACCAAAAGTAATCTACAATTACAATGCAACCCCTATCAAGACTCAGTGGCATATTTCAAGAAAATTGAACTTGTCTAAAAGTTCTGTATGTAATCATATTTTTGAATGCACGGTAATATTCCATTCAATATATATATAAATCCTTTAACTCCATACAGGCATGTATCCAAAGTACACTCAAACACTAATGTGAAGGGACACAGACACTCTTATGTTCATAGCTGCATTATTCACAATAGCCAAAGAGTGGAAGCAGCCTAAATGCCCATCATCAGAAGACTGGCTAAAGAAGGTAGGGGATATATATTCAATGGGATACTACTCGGCAATCAAAAAGATGATATTGTGTCTTTCAGGACAAAATGGATAGAACTGGAGATGATTTTGTTTATAGATATAAATAAAGGCATTAAAGACAACTCTAAGATGGTTTCACTCATGTGGAATACAGAGAACTGAAACATATCAACTTGAAAAAACAAAACAGATTCAAGCAAAGTGTAAAACTCTAGTGAGAACTCTAGTGGTCATCTTTGGGTAGTGGAGTGGTTGGGATTCAGGACTCGTGGTGGGTGTGAGATGGCACTACACACTGGAATTTTACAATCTAATCATAAAATTTAAAAACACAGGGAGTTGGATGGTAGCGCAGCAGGTTAAGCGCAGGTGGCGCTAAGCACAAGGACCAGCAGAAGGAACCTGTTCGAGCCCCTGGCTCTCCACCTGCAGGGGAGTCACTTTACAGGCTGTGAAGCAGGTCTGCAGGTGTCTGTCTTTCTCTCCCCCTCTCTGTCTTCCCCTCCTCTCTCCATTTCTCTCCGTCCTATCCAACAACGACATCAACAACAACAACAAAACAACAAGGGCAACAAAATAAATTAATTAATTAAAAAATTTTAAAAATTAAAAACACAACAATCAGATAAAAAATGAAATAAAAAGTGAAGAAAGAGGACTGGAGATGTATTCCATCAGGCAGGACAAGAACCTTGCCATGCATGTGGTCCACATTCAAGTTCTAGTACCATAGTGAGGGACCACAGCACCAGAGCAAGTTTCAGAGAGTGGTCTTTCTTTCTTTCTTCCTTTCTCTTTCTTTATTCCTCGTTTCCTTTCTCCCTCTCTCTACCTCTCTCTTCCCTTTCTCTCTATTGTTATTGCTATTATCAATGTTGGTAAAGTCAGAGAAAGATCCAGAGAAGAGGGGAAGACAGAGATGGAAGAGAAAGAAAGACACCTGTAGACCTAATTCACCACCTGTCAAGCGAACCCCCTGCAGGTGAGGAGCCAGGTGCTGGAACCTGGAGCCTTATGCCAGTCCTTGCGCTTCGTCCCTTGTGCACTTAACCTGCTGCACCACCACCCAGGTCCCTCATTCTTCCTTTCTTTCATCTTTATTTGTTGGATAGAAATAGCCAGAAATTGAAAGGGGGGATACAGAGGGAGAGAGACAGAGAGACACCTGCAGCCCTGCTTCACCACTGGTGATGCTTGTCCCCCACCCCTTCAGATGGGACCTGGTGGTGACCCCGGGTCCTTGCACATTGTAACATATGTGCCACCATCTGGCCCCAGCAGTGGTGTTTCAGTCTATCACTATATGAATGGGCAACATCAGCCAGAGTGAGGACACATGCTAGAAGCCTGAGGTCCTCCCCACCCTGCCAAACAAAAGGAGAGGAAGAGGAAACTAAAACTCTTGGAGCAGCAAAACTTCCTGAGATGGGGACGAGGAACGTTCCCATTCAAACCAGGAGGTGCAGGAAGTTGTGGGAGTTGAGCTGATGAAAAGGACTGTTGAAGAGGTCAGGCAACAGCACCAAGGCCTCCACTGGCAGGAAGCAGTGCACAGCAGGAACATGTAAGGAGGCTGAGCAGTCAGTCTTCAAGGCCTAGTTTATCAGATCAAAGCAGAAGGAAAACTCAGAAACTTCAAAGATGGTGTCCCGAGGAAGAAGCTGTTGAATAAAACCCTTGAAGATCACCTGAAACTTAAATAAAAAAAAAACAAACAGGGCACTGAGTCTATTCTGCAACACAGCCTGTAGTGAACATGGACATCCACATTAAAAGAGGTCTGAACAGCAGAAGCAGCAACAGGTGGGTGGAAAAACTCGCCAGCCAGGGAAGAGACCAGGGGTTGCTCCGTGGATGTCTAGGAGACAAGCAAGAGGACCGAGTTTAACTGAATTTGGAGTTGTTCCTACATGTGATTTGAAAGGGTCACCTGTCCCCTAGTTAATCCACACTTGGGTACATTAAGCATGAGTGTGACAGACACTCTTCCAAGACTTCATGGAAAGTCTCCGTACAGGTCCAGAGGTAAGTATGGTGTTCACATGAATCTTCACTGAGACTGGCCACCCAGCTGGTGAGTCAGTCAACCCTGGGGGCTTTTTGGAAGTTACTTATTGTTCCTCATTATCACTGTCTTTCGCCCTTGGTTTTAATCAAGTATCAAGGAAACTAGATTCATTAACACTAGAATGTGTACAATGAGAGGAAAGGCTATGTAACTAAAAAGACTACTAATCACATTCTAGAAACAATTTTATTTTTCATTTTCTACTGCAATTCACGTCTAGACCATCCCCCAACAGCACTGTTGTTTTATCTGATGTCTGCACACTGTCTTCTATATAGTGTCTACAAGGATATGTGGGCTGACTTGTTACTGTTTACCTGTTTGCTTTAGATTTAAAGATTCTTTTAACTTCTTTATCTCAACATCATTTTTTTTAGTTTTGTTGTTGTTATTGTTTGTTTTTTTCGTCACCAGGGTTATTGCTGGGGATTGGTGCCTGCACAAGGAATCCATCATACTTTATATATTAATTTGCTTTTGTTGCTTAAGATGGCATCTTTAATCTATTTCCAAACCTACAAAATTATGCTACTACATTATTTTGATAATTGAATACAAAATTCTACCATTTTCAGATTTTATTTTTCCACCAGGGTTATCATTTGGGGCATGGTGCTTCCACAATGAATCCACTGACCCTAGTGACCATTCATTTTTCCTTCCCTTTTTTTTGGGTTTTTGTTTCCTTCATATTTGACAGGACAGAAAGAAACTGACAGGGGTTGGGGAGAAAGAAGGAGAGAGACAGAGACATGCCTGCATCCTGGCTTCACTGCTCATGAAGCTTCTTCCCTGCAGATGGAGACCAAGGGCTTGAACCTAGGTCCTTGCACATGTCAATATGTGCACTCAATTGGGAGTGCCACTGCCTGAACACAGATGATTCAAGTTTTGAAAGGTTTTTATTAGTGGCTTAATATTGATTTACAAAATTATGAGACAACAGAAGTACAATTCCATTCCTTCTCTGCCCCTTCACTGGGAACTGATGTGGTTCTCCCAAGGTTAAAGATATGAGTTGACTTATTCCTTCTGTAAATAGTCATCTTTAAGTCACCTTCCCATAACATTTCTCCTCCCTCTGGGAGTATGGACCAGAATTCCTTTTGGGGTGCAGAAGGTAAGAATTCTGCCTTCCGGGAGACGGGCTGTAGCACAGTTGGTTAAGCGCAGGTGGCGCAAAGCACAAGAACCGGCATAAAGGTCCCGGTTCGAACCCCGGCTCTCCAGCTGCAGGGGAGTAGCTTCACAGGCGGTGAAGCAGGTCTGCAAGTGTCTATCTTTCTATCCTCCTCTCTGTCTTCCCCTCCTCTCTCCATTTCTCTCTGTCCTATCCAACAAAGACAACAACAATAATAACTACAACAATAAAACAACAAGGGCAACAAAAGGGAATAAATAAATGAAATAAATTAAAAAGAATTTTAAAAAAAGAATTCTGCCTTCCATAACTGCTTCTCCTCTTAACATGGGAGTTGGCATGTTGATCCATACACCCAGCCCATTTGTGACTTTCCTTTGTGGCACTCAGTTTAAAAAAAAAAAAAAATATATATATATATATATATATATATAATTTATTATCTTTATTTATTGGACATAGACATCCAGACATTGAGAGGAAAGGGAAGTTAGAGAGGAAGAGAGACAGAGAGACACCTGCAGCACTGCTTTACCTTTTGCAAAGCTTTCCCCCTGCAGCTGGGGGTTAGGGACCTCAACCCGGGTCCTTCAGCATTGTAACATGTGTGCTCAAACAGGTGTGCTACCACCCAGCCCCAGATACACTTATTTCTAACACACACACACACACACACACACACACACACACACACACACACACCAGACCTGGGAATTTTATGCATCTATGTTCTGTGCTCTGCTTATGAGTTATCTTCCTGGAACTTAACAATTTTTCTTTCAGCTTTTATTTATTGAGTAATGAGAAATTATAGGAGAGTGAGAACCAGACATCACTCTGGTACATGTGCTGCCAGGGATTGAACTTAGGACCTCATGCTTGAGAGTCCAATGCCTTATCTACTGCACCACCTCCCAGTCCACAGAACTTAACATTTTTTAAACCAGTTTCTATTTGTCTATTTTTCTCTGAAGTACCAGGTTTTGTGTATTGAATTTTGGAGCAAAGGCCCAGTGATTTCCTTGGGACAAGTTTTTTAACGTATATTCTTATTCAAAGAGTCTATGTATTTTCTTTTTTTTTACAACTCTTTATTAATAAGTTACTTCTTTGTTTAATAGGGCCATAAAAATCAATATGGAAAGAGATATTGAGAGAGAACAGAGATAGATATAGAGTTAGAGATAGATAGATAGATAGATAGATAGATAGATAGATAGAGATAGATAGATCTCCTGCCCTGCTTTACCACTGTAAAGCTTTTTCCTACAGGTGGAGATTGGAGTCCTGGCCAGGGGTCCTTGCACATGTCATGTCTGTGCTCAATCAGGGGTGCCACTGTCCGGCTCCCAAGCCCATGTGATTTTTTTCAGTTTAACAATAATTTGCGAACATTTTCTCCTGAAAGTGTGCATCAATTTGCAACCAACTCAGCAATGCTGGTAAGAATGTAACTTCCCCAGCCTCACTGACACTGAATAGAATCACTGATTTCAAAAACTAACCAACCTGTGAGTCAAACAGTATTAAGTTGTAATTTTGTATAAGGGACAGGCCAGAGCACCATTCACTCCAGGACAGGACATGCTGCAGTGGGTAGGAAGCTAAGTCGTCAAAAAGACGCTGTGCTGTGCTCCTACTCATTTGTGAACCTTCAGGTCCTACCAGTATGGTACACATCTGACTGACTGATCCAATGAGCCTCAGAATACAGGTGGCTTTACACTACTGAGAAAATATTAATAAGCCTATGAATACATATTTGGCACATACCAGTCACCAGAGTATTGATGTACCTTTCTAAGTCAGAATATACAGAAAGTCTAAGAGGTGAGTGCAATCAACTTCAGTGTCAGCAAGAGCAGCTCTGCCAATTACATGAACACAATCTGTAATTAGCTAGTGGTCACATTTCTTCAGTGTCTGATTAGGTAAAAACATATCTCTAGCTGCAAATTCAACTGTAAATTTGAATGATAGTGATAATAGCTGTATCACAAGATTAAAGTCAGGACCACCTTACTGATTGGACAGTGGCAATCATAACAAAAACCATACTTTAATTTTAGTTAAAGAGTAAAGGCCAGGCCAGGTGGTGGTTCACCAGGTTAATCACACATAGCACAAAGTGCAAGGACCTGCGCTAGGATCCCAGTTCAAGCCATTGGCTCCCCTCCTGCAGAGGGGTTGCTTCACAGCAGCAAAGCAGGTCTGCAGGTATCTATCTTTCTCTCCTTATCTCTAACTCCCCCTCCTCTCTCAATTTCTCTCTGCCCTGCCTAATAAAATAGAAAAAATGCCCGCAGGAGCAGTAGATTCATGGTGCAGGCACTGAGCCCCAGAAACAACACTGGAGGAAAAAAAAAAAGAGTAAGAGCCAAATGAAACACAAGTGCAAATAGTATATAAATACAATTATTATTCATCTCCAGGGATGAGTTTTAAATTGAAAATTCATTTTAAATTCAGACATTTTATATTTTTAAATTGAGCACTAATTGTAAAAACATCATGTAAGCATACCCATATCCTTGCAAGGAAGACCTTAAAACTAGAAAATAGAGAGCTAGGCTGTAGCATTGCAGTGGGTTAAGCACACATGGTATGAAACATAAGGACTTGCCTAAGGACCCCAGTTCAAGCCCCCAGCTCCCCACTTATAGGGGAGTTGCTTCACAGTCAGGGAAGTAGGTCTTCAGGTATCTGTCTTTCTTTCCCCCTCTCTATCTTCCCCTCCTTTCTTGATTTCTCTCTGTCCTGTGCAGCAGCAACAACAATATCAATGGCAACAATAAAAATACCAACAACAAGGGCATCAACAAAGGCAGCAAAAATGTGGGGAATGGTCTCCAGAAGCAGTGGATTCATAGCGCAGGCACCGAGCCCCAGCAGTAACCCTGGATATATCTATATCTATATCTATATCTATCTATCTATATATATATATATCTCCACATATATTCAAGGTGGGAGAAATAGAAAATTTTAGGATACAGGAAAGATTTGGGATCAATCCAAAGATGTCATCGTGGGCAGTGAAAGAAATCTTGTTGTGTAAGCTCTCTAGAAAGAGTATCTCATTCATACGGGCACAAGGAAGCCTCTCAAAACCAGACTCACAGTAACACCTGAGGCAGCATTCCTTTATTAATTATCTGAGTGATGAAGACAAGTCAGTTCAAGTCAGAAAGCAGCAGATACATAGACTCCGGTTTCCTAAATAACCTGTAGGTGAAATCACTGGGGCTCCCAGGGGGGGTGTTTAGAAGAGCTGAGTCCTATGGACTGCAAAGACTAGAGACAAAAGTGGTAAATAACCTGAGGTCAAACTCATGCAGTTGAATGAGAAGATAACTGTATCTGTACTGTTGGTAAAATGTCTTCTCTCTGGGGGTCGGGTGGTGGTGCAGTGGGTTAAGCACAGGTGGCGCAAAGTGCAAGGACCAGCATAAAGATCCCAGTTCAAGCCCCCGGCTCCCCACCTGCAGGGGAGTTGCTTCACAGGCAGTGAGGCAGATGTCTATCTTTCTCTCCCCCTTTTTGTCTTCCCCTCCTCTCTCCATTTCTCTCTTTCCTGTCCAACAATGAACAACATCAACAATGGTAATAATAATAACCACAATGAGGCTACAACAACAAGGACAACAAAAAAGTGGGAAAAAATGGCCTCCAGGAGTGGTGGATTCATGGTGCAGGCACCAAGCCCAGCAATAAGTCTGGAGGAGGGGGAAAAAATGTCTTCTCTTTAAAAGAAAGGCAAGGAAACTAGACTCTGATATTTTTTAAATTGTCAAACAATAAAAAAAAAGTGCTAAGTGCCCTCCAGCGGCAGCTCCTCTCTTAGCACTGGGGGAAAAAATTTCCTAAACTGAACAACTTTAGTCTTGGCCAACAGCCAAATAGCCAACAGCCCCAAATTCCACAATTATTTTGATTTTTCATAAGGTGATAAATTCACATACATCTTATAGCTATCTATGGATTTTTGTGCATGTGTGTATGTAACTTATAAGGCAGAAGATAACCCAACCCATCAGCTCCAAACTCCACAATTATTTTGATTTTTTGTAAAGTGGTAATTTCACATACATCTTATAGGTATCTATGGATTTTTGTGCATGTGTGTATGTAACTTATAAGGCAGAAGATAACCCAACCCAACAGCCCCAAACTCCACAATTATTTTGATTTTTCTTATGGTAGAAAATTTACATACATCTTATAGGCAACTGTGGGTTTTTGTGCATGTCTTTATGTAACTTACAAGGCATAAGATACTTCATTTTGAATCTGAGCTATCTCGGGCAAATAATGAGAATGAAGGGTACTATAAATCAAACAAAGTAAGACTACAACTACATCTCGATTATTTTTTAGGTCAAATGATATTGTTCATTTAAAATAATTAAGATCACCTAAGGAAATTTCTATAGCTTCATTATTCTGATCCTTAACACATGTAAAATAAAATCAGAAATAGATCACTTTTTTCATTTAATTACTATTTTTAAAAATCTTGAATAGGGGAGAGGGCATAATGGTTATAAAAAAGACTGATATTTGATATTTTGAGGATTAAAGGTCTAAGTTTCATGTCCTTATCACCTTCATAAGCCAGACCTGAGCAGTCTTTCTCTCTTCATATCTTTCTCTTCATATCTCCACTTATTTATTAAAATAAATTTAATAAATAAGTAAAATCACACTACCAAATCCCCAACATCAAAAAGACTAGAAACAGCAGTTATTGGTGAGGGTATGAAAAAAAAGGTTCCCTTATGCAGAGATATGTAAACTGGTCCAGGCTCTAGATAAAGCAAATGGAAGTTCCTCAAAGCATTAAAAATGAACAGCAGGGTGATGGCACAGCCAGTTTGAGAGCACACATTACAGTGCACAAGGACACAGGTTCAAGCTCCTGGCCCCCACCTGCAGGGAGCAAGCTTCACAGGTGGTAAAACATGGCTGAGGGTGTCTCTCTGTCTCTGTCTCCCACTCTACATCCCCCTCCCCTCTCAATTTCTCTCTGTCTCTATGCAGTAATAAAGATTATAAAAAACTTTTAAAAATAAAAATAAATTGTACTTGGTCCTGGATAACATATTCATTTTGATGATGCTAATTCTTCCTATTATTTTTCTACTTCCTTGAATAGTGACTCATAATTTTAAGTATACAAATCTTTCACTTCCTTTGTTAGGTTTATTCCTACATATTTTATTGTTCTTACTGCTATAGTAAAAGGGATTGATTTCTTCTTCTGTTAATTTAGTGTTTCCATAGAGGTATGCCACTGACTTTTATATGTTAATTTTGTAGCCTGACATCTTACTATATTACTTGATAATTTCCAAGAGCTTACTGCTGGATTCTTTAGGTTTTTCTATGAATACTATCATACTATCTGCAAATGGTGAGTGTGTGACTTCTCTTCCACCATACTAACTGTGGGTTTGTCATAGGTTGGTTTTATTATGTTTTCACCTCAATATTTCCAAAAAAAATCTTACTATCACAATAGAAGAAAACTGAGAGGATTTATCCACACTGAGAGATGACAGTCCTTCCCTTTCAGAACATGACACACCTGGACACAGTAATTCAAACAGCTTAGTCCACTATAATGCCCAGGTGTCTAGGAGTAGACCTCCGCCCAGGAAGATCCTACCTAGAAGTAGCCTTTGGCAAAAGCTTCTGTTCTGTCTCTAAGCAACCTCTATAGGAAAGCTCAGAGGGATATTTTATTTATTTATTTACTTATTTATTTATTCCTTTGTTGCCCTAGATGTTTTTTTTAATAGTTATTGTTGTAGTCATTGCTGGATAGAAATGGAGATAGGAGGGGAAGACAGAGAGGAGGAGAGAGAAAGAGACACCTGCAAACCTGCTTCACCGCCTGTGAAGCTACTCCCCTGCAGGTGGGAAGCCCAGGGCTTGAACCAGGATCCTTACACTGGTATTTGTGCCTTGCGCCACCTGAGCTTAACCCTCTGTGCTACTGCCTAACTTCCAGGGGGATATTTTTAACAAGTGATCCACACTTACTTTGTCTTAGTAGTAGCATTACTGATAAAGAAGTGACATAATAAAACACTCCACATGTTCAAGTTACTTTATAAAACCAGCTAGATGGATAGACAGTTATTAAGCAAAGAAGTAAGATTTTGTAGATAAAATAACTTTCAGACAAAGAAAGGGGTTGTTGGGAGTTGGCCAGTAGCGCAGCAGGTTAAGCGCACTTGGCGCAAAGCGCAAGGACCTGTGTAAGGATCCCGGCTCGAGCCCCCGGCTCCCCACCTGCAGAGGAATAGCTTCACAAGTGGTGAAGCAGGTCTGCAGTGTCTACCTTTCTCTCCTTCTCTCTCCATTTCTCTCTTTCCCATCCAACTACAACATCATCAATAATAACTACAACAATAAAACAAAAAGGGCAACAAAAGGGAATAATAAAAATAAATATTAAAAAAAGAAACAAACAAAAAAAGAAAGGGGTTGTTACTATACTACAATGTGGCACTAATATGTAAAGAGGTTAATGCATGTGAAATACATTAAACCTGAACACACACAAAGGGCAGGGTTGAGTATGTTTGGTGGTGAAAGCAGCACAAACTTTCTAGTTCTCTAGCTGTTTCCAGGAGTAAGAACACATTAAGATGCTGATGCAGATACCTAGTTTCACCATACTGCCTTTTTAATCCATGAAGACTGAACCCAATGCCATTAAGCTTATAGGGAAATTCTCACAAGTCAATTTCTAGCTTAGGCATGCAATTTAATAAATATCTGATTTTTCATGTACTGTCATAAATAAGGGAGCTTAAAACAGAGGAATATGACAATTTAGCACTTTTGATGGGTATAATTATTCCTACAAACAGATAAAGTCAATTTCTAATTAATAATTGTATTTTTAATTTATTTAAGAAAAGAGGATCAGTGCATTAATCTGATTCATATCGTGTTAGAATCTAATTTAGAATCTCATGCTCACAAGTCCTGTACTCTACTACTGCACAACACCCAGCCCACAAAACAATATTGGACTCTTTTTAAAGTTGACTAGAGTGTTTCAGGATCCCTGAGGTGGATCAAGTCAATGTACCTGTTCTCCTAGAATATGAGCCTAAGGGAACTGGGCAGTGGCACAGCAGGTTAAGCACACATGGCGCAAAGCACAAGAACCAGTGTAAGGATCCTTGGAGTCGCTTCAAAAGAGGTGAAGCAGGTCTGCAGGTGTCTATCTTTCTCTCCCCCTCTCTGTCTTCCGCTTCTGTCTCCATTTCACTCTGTCCTATCCAACAACAAACGGCATCAATAAGGACAACAATAAAACAAAAAGGGCAACAAAAGGGAACAAATTAATATTTATTTAAAATATAAAATAAAAAGAAGTATATGAGCTTAAAAGACCAGGAGAGAGCACCCTGTGTATCAGGGTAGTCAGTTGGCAATCCTTAGTGCTTGTGTGGTGCTAGTATTTCCTGACACCACTCCTTATTCCTCTGCACCAAAAATGCCACTGTGATTACTAAATGATTAGACTTCACATCTTCTTATTTCTACTCTATGCAATTTAGATCAGAGTTAAATTATATGCACTGAAGACTGATGAAGGAAAACTCTACTTACATGTTTAAACTATCAGGCAGAGCTGAGCAATGTTTCTAAGTAAGACCCAAGAAAAGTTATCAGTGAGCTTACAGGAAATTCTAATTCTCCTCTATTTTTCTCTATGACTGAATACATGAGCTGCTACATGCTATAAAGCAAACTGTTGGAAGGAATTGTCTTTTTTAATTATTATCTTTATTTAATGGATAGAAAGAGCCAGAAATTGAGAGTGAAGTGTGATATGAAGAGAGACACCTGCCATACTGCTTCACCACTCACAAAGCTTTCCCTCTGCAGGTGGAGACTGGAGCCTTGAACCTGGATCCTTCCACATCATAACATGTGCACTCAATCAGGAACACCACTACCTGGCCCCAGAATTCTTTTGTTTTTCATTAGGAAAGAACTAGAGATTATATCAGCAACGTCAAGTAAACATTTTCTATATGTCATAATGTTCCAAAATTCCACATAAATCTTGGCAAAGCAGCATCAAGCAAATCATCTAGTCTGACGTCTATCAACTCTCTCATTACAGAAAACCTGAGGTCACAACATTGTCACAATATGACAGAACTGAAGTGTTCCACATGTGACTGTAAATGTGGTGAAAACTACAAGATGTCTAATATATATGCCACAAATTGAGCCTAAACATTTTTATTTTATTTTTAATTTATTCTTTTTATTTATTTTTTTGCTACCAGGGTTATCGCTGGGCTCCCTGCCAACACTAGGAATCCATGGCTCCTTGCAACTAATTTTTTCTGTTTTTTGTTTATTTGAGAGGACAGATTGAAATTGAAAGAGAAGGGTAGATAGAAAGGGAGAGAGAAAAATATCTTCATCGCTCATGAAACTTTCTCTATCCAGGTGAGGAGTGGGGCTCAAACCCAGATCCTTACACATGGTTATATGTGTGCTTAACCCAGTGCACCACTGCCTGTACCCTATTTTTAATTTTTTAAGCAAGTTATTTTTTCTAACCAGGATTATCGCTGGGGCTTGGTGCCTGGACTATGAACCCACCATTCCCAGATGCCATTTCTCCCCCCCCCCCTTGTATTTTATAGGACAGGGAGAGAGCACCACTCATCTCTCACACCAGCAGTGCTGGCACAGAAACCAAGACCTCAAGCATTCAAGTTCAGTGTCACAAAGGCAAGCCCAGGGCCCTTACTGCTGAGCCACTGCCCAGGCACAAGGACAACCCCACCAAAACCCCCTTTCAGCCCACCCCTTCACACTGCCCTGGGGACTTCAGTTGTCTCTTCTCACACCCTCCAGTTTCCTGCTCTGCAGCCTCTGCATCTGCTGCCTGCAACTCTCAAAGGCCGTTCTCGCCCAACTGCCCAAATTCACCTCAGTCCTCAACCATCCAGCTCAGTGCTCCTGCCACCAAAAAGGAACCCGCTGCCAGCAGCTTCTTTCCTCAAGGACTAAGCTTTCTGCTTTCCACAACATCTCAGTGCCCATCTGCCAGATGGCCCAGCGGCTTCCTCCCCCAGCAGACTGAGGCCCTGCCTTCCTGAAGTCACTTCAGGGAAAACAGCAGTCCCCGCAGGGTTCCTCCGGCAGGTTCACTGACCTCACTGGTCTGGTTGTTCACAGGCAGGATACTAAGGAGACAGCAGTTCAAGCACATGAATTAGCACCGCCACATCTGCAAATTGGACAGAGCCAGGTGGGCTCTCCTGGGCAGGAGAAGCCTGTCTGCCTACCTGTCTGAAGCCTCTTCTCTGGGCTCAAGTCTCCCAGCACTGCGCATGCCTGGCTATGGATACACTTCTGTCCTGGGCCCTGCTGGTGTGGTCACTGGAGGCTGTGGATGGAGGGAAAGGTTGTCACCGCGTGAGGATGACCAAGAGTCAGGTGTGTGACCCACACGAAGGGCATTGGGGACTCTGCTCTGGGCCCAAGGGGCAGGCCAGGGGCGGGGACTGCAGCCCACCATCACCCTCACACGGAGAAGGGCTCAGACCCACCCAGCATCCTGCATTTTATTAAGTGAGATCTTCCTGCATAGTAGGAATAATGATATTTTAGTGCAAAGTGTCCAGGATTTTCTCTGAAGGCATTTATTTCTTTATTTTGCATTAACTGATGACTGGCTGTGCTCTCAATCTTGGAAGGAACATGCATTGTTGTTGTTGTTGTTGCCCTTATTGTTTTTATATTTGTGTTTTTATTGTTGAATTAGGTGGGATTCCTGCAGAAAGCATATGGTTGGGTTATATTTACTAGTCCATCCTGTTATTCTGACTGTTAAAGGGTAAATATAAGCCATTGACATGTATTGATATTATGGGTTTAAGTGCCATTATTCAACACTTTTAAAAAATGTTTTGGGGAGTCGGGCTGTAGCGCAGCGGGTTAAGCGCAGGTGGCGCAAAGCACAATGACCGGCATAAGGATCCCGGTTCGAACCCCGGGTCCCCACCTGCAGGGGAGTCGCTTCACTGGCGGTGAAGCAGGTCTGCAGGTATCTATCTTTCTCTCCTCCTCTCTGTCTTCCCCTCCTTTCTCCATTTCTCTCTGTCCTATCCAACAACGATGACAACAACAATAATAACTACAACAATAAAACAACAAGGGCAACAAAAGGGAATAAATAAATAAAATATTTTTTAAAATGTTTTTATTTATTTTTAATATTTATTCCCTTTTGTTGCCCTTGTTGTTGTTTTTTATTGTTGTAGTTATTATTGTTGTCGTCATTGTTGGATAGGACGGAGAGAAATGGAGAGAGGAGGGGAAGGCAGAGAAGGGAAGAGAAAGACACCTGCAGACCTGCTTCACCACTTGTGAAGCGACTCCTCCGCAGATGGGGAGCCGGGCTCGAACTGGGATCCTTATGCTGGTTATTGTGCTTTGTGCCACCTGCGCTTAACCTGCTGCACTACAGCCCAACTACCTATTCAACACTTTTTTGCGTGTTCTGATATTTGGCAAGTTTTTTTTTTTTTTTTTTGAGAGATGTTGCTGTTAATGTGTATTGGAGAGCTTTTACAACCTCTTTCTGGGTAGGTTTGATGATAGTTGCCTCCTTTAACTGCTGATTGCCTGAGAAGGTTTTTATCCCTCTGTCTACTCTGCATGACAGTCTAACAGGTTATACTATTCTTGGTTGAAACTCTCTTTCATTGAGAGTTCAGTAGATATCTTGCCATTCTCTTCTGGCTTTTAGAATCTGAGAGAAGTCTCCTGATAACTAAAGGGTTTTCCTCTGTATTTGAATTTTTGTTTTTCTCTTACAACCTTCAGGATCCTTTTTTTTTTTTTACCCTTATTTCTTCCAATTGTAACTATGATGTGTCTTGGTGCCTTCAGGTCTGGGTTCATTCTGTTAGGACTCTCTGAGATTCTTGTATCTTAATGTCCTTTTTGTTGTTTAGTATGGGGAAGTTTTCTTCTATTGTTTCTTCTTGGATGCTATCTTCCCCTTTCTTTCTTTCTTTCTTTCTTTCTTGCTCTGGTAGGCCAATTATGTGTGTGTTGCCTCTTTTAAGGTTGCCCAATATGTGTCTGTTGTTGTTTTCGGTGTTTCCCTTTCTCTTTTAGCTCTTTGAATTCTTTCTTATTTTTCAGTTTTCTCTAACTCATCCTTGGTCTGGCTAATTCTGTTTTCTGCTACTATTATTTTGCTTTCCCTTCCCTCAGCTTCTTTCTTCAGTTAACCCTGTTTTTTTTAAAAAAACCTCATTCTGTTACAGTATTAGCTTGTTCTGCTAGCTGGACTTCTACCTCAGGTATTTCAGCTTTCAGTTCTCTAATTACCTTGAGATAGTTCATGTTTTCTTTCAGGGTCTCAATGATTATTCCCCTATTTCTGTATAAGTACCGCACGCTAACCCATTGCTAACCCACTGGAACTCCAATTTCCCTATTACTGATGGTATTTTCCTCAAAAGCTTTTCTCATTCATGTGTTTAATGCATCATTTAATGTTTGGAAATTTTCTTCTATTTTGGTTGCTTCTAGCTTACTTGGAATTTGTTCTGGGCTCCTGTCCTTATTTATTGTTGTAGCTGATTTATCTGTTTTTGATTTAGCCATTTTGGGGGGGGGGGTGTTTTGTGTCCTGGCTATTCAGTTACTCTATTTTGTGAGAAAAAGCCACAAAAAACCAAAGTCCTCTCACAAATGAAATCACAAACCTCAGCAAATACAACAGCAACAGAAGTGTATATTAGTGCTATTCAAACAAAATCAGTTAGCCAAGCAAAATTCTTCCTCCAAAGACAAAAAAAAAATAATAGACAATCACAAAAATCAGCTATCAAGTATACATTTAAGAGAGAGTGGGAAAGAAGAGGAAAAAAAATACAGGGGCAGGCAGTAGTTCAGCGGGTAAAACACATATGGCGCAAAGCACAAGGACAGCGGAAGGATCCTGGTTAGAGCCCTTGGCTGCCTACCTGCAAGGGGAGTCACTTCACAGGTGGTGAAGCAGGTCTGCAGGTGTCTTTCTTTGCCCCTCTCTGTATTCCCCTCCTCTCTCAATTTCTCTCTGTCCTATCCAACAACAAAGACAACAATAATAGTAACTACAACACCAATAAAAACAACAATGGCAACAAAAGGGAAAAAATGGCCATGAAGACCAGTGGATTCATAGTGCAGGCACCAAACCCCAATGAGGATCCATTTAAATACATCAAACGCATCGAAAGAACTACAAAGAAAACATCTATAGTAACACAGTGGTAGTAGGAGACTTCAACACACCACTCTCACACTTAAAAGATCATCTAGGCAGAGAATGAACAAAGAAACAGAATTAATTGAAGAGATAGACAGACTAGACCTTCTGGATATTTTTAGAGTTCTTCACTCCAAAAAACTGGAATATACTTTCTTTCTGAACCCACACAGGAAATCAAGGACAGACCATATCCTTAGGACACAAAGATAGTATCAGCAAAGTCTAGAGCACTGAAATCATCCAAGCACCTTCCCAGACCACAGTGAAATTAAATTAACACTTAACAACAAACGGAAAATCAGTAAAAGTCACAAAATATGGACACTAAGCAACACACTGCTTAACACATTGAGGAACTCAAGAAAGAAATTCAAAGGTTCCTAGAAACAAATGAAAATGAAGACACAATCTATCAAAATTTTAGGACACAGGGGGTCGGGCAGTAGTATAGCAGGTTAAGCTCAAGTGGCACAAAGTACAAGGACCAGCATAGGTATCCCGGTTCGGGCCCCCTGCTCCACACCTGCAGGGGAGTCGTTTCACAGGCAGTGAAGCAGGTATGCAGGTGTCTTTCTCTCCTTCTCTCTGTCTTCCCCTTCTCTCTCCATTTCTCTCTGTCCTATACAACAAATAACTAAAACAAGGGTAATAACCACAACAAGGGGGCAACAAAGGGGGGCAGATGGCCTCCAGGAGCAGTGAATTCATGGTGCACGCACTGACCCCAGCAATAACCCTGGAGGCCAAAAAATTTAGGCACTACTTTTATATTTTAAAGCACTACTTTGAGGGAAATTCATAGCCATACAAGCACACATCAGGGGACCAAAAAATAAATAAATAAAATAAGCTCCAGTAAACAACCTGACAACACGATTTAAAGACTGAGAAAAAGAGAAACAAAGAAACACTAAAGCAACCAGAAACAGCAAAACTTAAGGCAGAAATAAGTAGTGTCAAAAATAAGAGAACCATACAAAAGATTAATGAAGCCAAATGTTGGTTCTTTGAAAAATTAAACAGCCTGACTCACAAAAAAAAAGACTCAAATAAATAGAATTGTAAATTACAGGGAAGACATCATAACAACCGCCACAGATATTCATAAATTCATTTGAAGCTAAATGACAGATTTCAGAAAAAAGCACCAGTCTGTGGGTATGGAAGGAACAGAAGACTTCAAGATGGAGGCTTTGCATGCCTGAGGTTGAGGTTCAAAGCACTGTCCCAAACGAAGCCAGAGGTAGGCAACTCTGGTAAAAAAACAAAAGAAAACGACCTTTTAGAGATCATCTGTTGTGGGACTGTGGATTGGTAGAGTTTAGGGAAAACTCCTCCCATTGTTGGTATGCTTCTGGATTCTGCTTGTGAAGCCTTCTGTTTTTATCATCACATTGGGTTCCCTTGTGTTGCTTCCTATGTGTTCTGTTTGCACGTCCACTGTTGACTGGGCACACCCCTGCCTCCGGGATATTGGTTTGGTCTTCCCCTCCTGCCTCTGGGACATTTGGTTTAGTCTTTGCTGGTTTGCGCTTCTTCCTTCTCCCTGCCTCCATCATATGTATTTCCTTTGTTTCTGACTCTTCAGCTGGAGGAGAGAGATGCAGGACAGAATTGGGTTGTGATTAGATTAGATTAGTTTGTTGAACTGCATCCCTGCTCGTGAATAAACATTGAACTGCGTTCTCAGCTCAGCCATAAGTCTCTGGTCGTCTCTGTCTCCTGCCCACGATGCCAGCCCAGCAAAAATGACAAAATGGCGCCCGAAGAACAGGGACAAGAATCTTGGCTTCACACACATGAAGGAGACCAGATAAGTAAAGCTGCCATGGCCTGCCTTTCTACTTATGGAGAGGTTTCCAAAAGCCTTTACTCTTTCCTCATGAGACAGTTTCTCTGTCTCTGGAACATTTCGTTCTGGGCCACACTTTGGTTTCTGCCTGCCACCCCCCACCCCGCCAGAGCCTGCATGCCACTGTGGGACGCGGGATGCTGGGCGTGGGCTCCCTCTGTGCTGCTTGGCTTCTGGGAGCAGGGCTGCAACCCATCACCCGCCCTGGGTGCCTTGGCCCATGCCTTCTACACGGCTCCCTCTCCCACCCTCCTGCTATGATGCTTGGGCAGATCCCGAACCCCGCGGTGACCACAGGCTCCCTGCCAGGACTGGACCCTCTGGCCGAGATCCCCAGCTTGGCTCTGATGGCAGAGGAGCTAGAATACACAGACTTCCATGCAGTGATCGCACCTCTGCACTTCCTAGAGGTGAAGTTGGGCAAGAGGCCACCGCTGGACAACGCACCCCCCCAAAACCAATGATGTGACTTGGCACGACCTGAAGAAAAGGATTCATAGATTCCAAAGCTCACTCTCTACAGAAAAGCGAAATTCCAGTGGGTCACCTTCCCCATGGAGATAGACACGAAACATTTCATCCCCTGGCAGTTCTTCCCCTAGCCATCTACTTTGGACTGGCACTTCTATCGGACTGACTGGTACACAACTCTACAGCAGCTCCCTTTACGCTGCTGGGTGTCTCAAAGACTGACTGCATCCAGCTGCCTTGGGACTCTATAGGACAGACACACACCCCTCCTTGGTAGGTAATGCCCAAAGAGGTAGGAAACGCCTGTTGAGGCATTTTACGCCCCCAGAGGCAAGAGAAGCCCACAGAGGTAAGAAACGCCCATTGAGGCATTTTACGCCCCTAGAGGCAAGAGAAGCCCACAGAGGCAGGAAATGCCTGTTGAGGCATGAAGCGCCCCCAGAGGCAAGAGATGCCCACAGAGGCAGGAAATGTTCTTTAGCCTGATAGGCCTTGCCCACAGAGGCAAGAAACGCCCCCTCAGGCCTTCCCTTGGCATCACACTGGTTCTTGCTGCTCTCTTACTTGTTCCTCCATGTCTTGTGCCAGTTTTTTTTTTTTGAAAATGCCTGTACAGGTTTCTGTTCCCCCCACATTCCTGATACTATGGCCATTAGTTAAAAAGAAAAGGGGGAATTGTTGGTATGCTTCTGGATACTGCTTGTGAAGCCTTCTCTTTTTATTAACACATTGTGTTCCCTTGTGCTGCTTGCTATGTGTTCTTTTTGCATGTCCACTGTTGGCTGGGCACACCCCTGCCTCCAGGATATTGGTTTGGTCTTCCCCCCTTTTCTCTGTGACATCTGGTTTAGTCATCACTGGTGTGCGCTTCTTCCTTCTCCCTACCCCCTATCGTATGTATTTCCTTTCTTTTGCCTCTTGCTACAAACCAAATGTTTGCCTGCTTTAAATTTCACTTAAAATTCACGATCACTTCACCATCTTTGATCACATACAAATCGGAGTCCATCACCCTGCCTTGTCAGTAACATAACAGTTAAGACCCACACACTATTTCCTCATTCTGTGATCACTGTTCCTTACATCAATATTCTGCCCTTTACCTCACCATGCTGGTTTAACTACCATGTTTTTCTTAATACCTTTAGTTAATTAGCATTCTTGCCTCAAAGTAACAAATCACAATGACCTTTCAACTACCCCTATCAATTCTCATCATTCCTTAGATTCCCCCACCAAAAGGGTACTGACCTTTTGGAAACCCATCATCATTGACATATGTGAAAAATGTTCTTTCTTCCACTCTGCTATATAAACCCTGCCTTTTTCTTAATAAAGCGGATTGTTCATACCTTAATTTTCCCCTGGCGGTTCCCTCTGTTTGCGCAGTCTCTTGAGCTGGCATGGGGGAACCAGTGACTTACCTCTGGTTGCAAGGCCACCCACATGAGTGCCAGCAATATACACTATTATATATTATCAGGTATGTATTAAATATTGTCTATGTATTTATTAACTATTATAAACTGTACTTTGGGTAACTGTATGTATATTATTATGTAATTTATATTATTATATAATATGTAGTACCTTGTATGTTAGGATATTATCACATTAATATAAGCTTTTAAATTGTAGTTTACATATTATAAACATACAATTATTAAGCATTTTTTACAATTTTACCTTATACACTTTCCACTGTAATATATAATACACAAAATATGTTAAAATATATTTTATAAGGAGTTGGGCAGTAGCACAGCAGGTTAAGCACACTTGGTACAAAGAACAAGGACCAGCCTAAGGATCTCAGTTTGAGCCCTCGGCTCCACATCTGCAGGGGAGTAGCTTCACAGGTGATGAAGTACATCTGCATGTGTTTATCTTTCTCTTCCCATCTGTCTTCCCCTCTACTCTCTATTTCTCTTGTGTCCTATCCAACAATGACAATGTCAATAACAACAATAAGTACAACAACAATGAAAACCAACAAGGGCAACAAAATGTATATATATTAAAATAAAACATCATCTAGTATACTGCATAAGATACTATATATTGACATTTTGTTATCTCCAGTGTTTAAAATCCACATCTAGTGACTTAGTTTTGGTCTGATTCCCCTGGCTAGCTCCCAAATATTTGAAAATTATATAAATACCACTAAATGTAAACCCAAAAATCTGACCTAGGGCCCATATATATTCATATTTAGCACAGGAGCCTGTGTAACCTCTGAATCTCTGTCATTGTGAGCTCTCAGTTGATGGCTACAGCTAGGAACATTCTAGACTGCACCCATTTTAGGACCAGTCTTCCTTGACTGCCACAGTAGGTTGATCCAGTCTCCCTTCAATAAATGGGGCAGTTTCTACCATTGCTATTCTACACTGAGGGCAAGGTACTGTAGAGGCTAACAAGAGGGCTTATGACAATGTTCCTGATGAAGATGACTAGTGGTGGTAGAGAGATGGGGCCTATTAGAGGTCTAGGCCCATCATTATCTATGTGGTAATTCAAGGATTCCCTGACTAGATTCCCAGATGATGGATATTCCTGGTAGGGACCAAAAAGGCCATCATTAAAGTGTGCCAGTCTCTTGTCCCTAAACAGCGTTTGAAGTCCTTGCCTCTTTGTATTTGTTACTGGATAGAGACAGAGAAATTGAGTGAGAAGGGGGAGATAGAGAGGAAGAGAGACACCTGTAGACCTGCTTCATCACCTGTGAAGTCACTCCCTTGCAGGTGGGGAGCCGGGGGCTCAAACTTGGATCCTAACAGGTCCTTGCACTTTGTGCCATGTGCTATTAACCCGCTGCACTACCACCCGACTCCCCTGAAGTCCTTACTGTATCTGACAAGATTAGATATAAAGTGGTTGAGGGAAGTGAAGTATGGGGTAGGAAAGAAGGGAATTTAGACCTAAGCAGTAAATATTTGATTAGGTACTTTATGGTGTCTTTAGGCATTTATACTAGCTTGCTGCACATATAGAATCTAAATCTAATCACAGCAGCCTATTGAGTACTTTAACTTTGAGGTATATATTTTCCCCTAACTGATGTGCACATATAACCTATCACTTAGGCCCTAGTCTATATCTAGGTTCTGTCACGTTGTTAGAGAATGTGCCCTTTGAAAAGGAACTGTAACATAATCTTAACTCACTTAAGTCAAAAACCACTTGAAATTCAAATAACATGGGAGTCGGGCGACAGCACAGAAGGTTAAGCACAGGTAGTGTGAACCAGAAGGACTGGCATAAGGATCCCGGTTCCATCCCCTGGTTCCCCACCTGCAGCGGAGTTGCTTCACAGGCAGTGAAGCAGGTCTCCAGTTGTCTGTCATTCTCTACCTCTCTCTGTCTTTCCCTTCTCTCCATATATATTCCATTTCTCTCCATATATATTCTGTTGGCTCTGTTCTTCTAGAGAAGCCTGACAAGTGCCATGGAGAAACAGGGCAAATACAACTTGAGCTAGGGGACTGCGGTCATTGTCAGCAGTGATGTCATACTGATAATATGTACTTTTGAATGACCTGGTAAAAATAGCATTTTTTTTTCTGTGCTCTACTTTCCAGGAACACACAACCCTGGTCCAATTAGGAGAAAAGCATCATATGCATCCCAACATAAAGACAATACAAAATACTCAGCCAGCACTCTTCAAAGCTGTCAAGGTCCTGAGATGCAAGGGGAGGCAAGAGGTTGCTGAAAGTGAAGCAGGTTAAAGAGACAGGCCAGAGCATGCTAGAGCAGATCCTGCAAGGATCCTGCATGACAATGAAGTTTGCACCCCTGAGAAAAAAGTTAAAGCAACAATAATCACCTAAAATAATAATAATAAAAAACCCGCAACTGGGAATTCTTCAGAATCTTACTAAGCCACAGGTAGGTGAAGACACATGTGGTCAAAGAGTAGAAAAAGGGTGAAGGAGAGATTCTCAGGACATAAGAAGCTATGCTTAGTGACTGCTGGCACCATTTTAGGAATTACAAGGCAGAGTACACTGTTAGTGGCATGAAGGTAGATCTTGAGGCTTAAGCTAGGAACTCAATAACAACAGTATATTGGGCTCCCCAGAAGGATTCACCAGTATTAATGGAAAAATTAAGATGAGAACTAAAGACCTGTGGTTGGCTCAGGCTTCCAAAAGCAGCTAGGCAAATAAATCCTGGCCCACTTCCAAATGCATACTAAATGCATACCAACAGATTCACTCCCCAAACAGCTAATTGAAGTTAAAACAACAATAAAATTACATGAAAACTTACCAATTAAAACTATGTCTTTTTTTTAAAAAAGATAACTCACTTAGCCACATATTGGTTAGAGGATCAATCCAACAGAAAGATTATATGTGCCCCCAATATGGTTGCACCCAAATATACTAAAAGTGTTCTAAGTTCAGAGTGTCTCTTCAATAACTATGTTATTATCTCCAATATACAAATGAAGAAATTAACATATGAATATACTATTGTTAGTTTTTTTGCAGTTAATAAAAAACTCCTTTATTTACATGCCAACTGATGGGACAAGACCTCAAATAAATCCCTCTCTCCATTGTTATCAGTCATCTCTATCAAGAACAACAAAACCGAGCCCTTTGTGGGGCCCCCATAGGACCTTGCCCTCATCTTGGATCAACAATGGTAGAGAATGTTCCATCCTCCGAAGGGAGGATGGACAACATACTCTATGCTACACCTGAGGAAGATGGGTCGATATTTGGGCAGCTTGGAATGTTCCTACTCATGACCACAGAATGTGAGCTCAAATCTACAGGGATACAGAAGTCACATTGGCTCCTACACTGAATATGGGCCCCAGACCAAATCAAATCAATGGGGTTTACAGTCAACCATATTTATACCCCTTTCCCATATTAGGGAGCTACTTTCTTCCCTGATCCAACTTTCTGTTCCTTTTCCAGCCATGACATCACCTCCACAGACAATAACTTGGATCCACATGCATATCAGATTTCAGGCTCAGAGGGAAAAAAAAAACACTAATATACCTATAGGCCCTTTGATATAGGCTAATATACCTATATACCTATAGGCCCTTTGATAAAAAACACTAATATACCTATAGGTCCACTAATATACCTATAGGCCCTTAACTAAAACATGCCTACTACCTTCTACAAAATGGAGGACCTCCCTCTCCTCAACACTTCATCTGCACTATTCCAGTTTTCAGGTACTGATTGTTCAACAATTTGGCTTTGTATCTTAACTCTCTTTTCGGCCACCAGGGTCCAGATGCCAGCATGATGCCAACCAGACTTCCCTGGACAGAGGACCCCACCAATGTGCCCTGGAGCTCTGCTTCTCCAGAACCACAGCACACTAGGGAAAGAGAGAGGCAGGCTGGGAGTATGGATTGACCAGTCAATGCCCATGTTCAGTGGGGAAGCAATTACAGAAGCCAGACTTTCCACCTTCTGCATCCCACAATGACCTTGGGTTCATACTCCCAGAGGGATAAAGAATAGGAAAGCTATCAGGGGAGGGGATTGGATACAGCTATCTGGTGGTGAAAATTATGTGGAGTTGTACCCCTCTTATCCATGGTTTGGTTAATGTCTCCTTTTTAAAATAAAATAAATAAATTAAATTAAAAAGGTGAAGAAATGAAAAAAAACACTTAAATAATTATTTTTAAAAAATGGCTCCGGCAATGATTTTTTTTTTTTTGCCTCGAGGTTTACTGCTGGGGCTCAGTCCCTGTAAAACAAATCCCCATTGTGAATGTGATGTGGCGAGAAAGGAATAAGAGGCCCAGAGGTAGTCTGAGCACTAACTACTGTAGCGGGGCTACGGGGCTACTCACCGTTTTACCATGGAATTTAAACAATACATGGCATGGCCCGGCTGCCACACACTAAGTGCATACACTACAGTGCCTAAGAATACCATGGATTGAGCCACCTATCCTTCCCTGCAGGGGGAAAGCTTCACAAGTACTAAAGCAGGGCTATGGGGGTCTCTATCCCCCTCTTCTCAATTTCTTTCCATCTCTAGAAAAAAAAATTAACAAAATAAGCACTAAGTTGCAGAGTGTACCCTGAAGTTCTTAGTGCCTGGCTTCTGGTAATTTAAGTATAGGAATAGGAGAATGTGCTTCCAGAGTTTAGAACAAGCCTGTCCAAATATAACTGACTTCTAGAGAAAGCATTCTGTAACACTTTGGAGGATTGAGTTAATGGGATGACAGAAAGGCAGGAAGATAACTGAAGGGAAGGTTAGAATATCCCCAGTAGTCACAAGCAAGGTCCCATAAGTGTAAATCAATCTGAGAAGGTCCAGAAAGAGTTTTGAAGAATAGACTCTGTGGGGTTGTAGGCCTCAAAAATATTGTCATTCTATCTCTTCGAGTAAAACACAATTAAGAAACCCGTGATTTTACTATTTAGCTTTCATGGATGCCGGTCTACTGACCAGTTTAGAGAAACAAATACATGAACAGTACACTGGGTATTTCAAAAGGAGGCACTGGTGATCTGTGTATATATCCTCTGTGCAGCTCCACTGTCAGGCCAGTATCTGAAGAGAGAAAATCATGCAGGCCAAGTGCTGCAAGGAGGTGGCAGGTGCCAGTACTGCTAGTGACAGAGAACCATTAGTTCTAGGAGGTTTGATTTCAGTTTGTTTAAGGACCCCTCATGGCTACCTCTACAGAATATTATTTAATTTAGTTTTTGTTTCTTTTCTTGTTTTTTTTTTGTTTGTTTTGTTGTTGTTGTTGTTGCTGTTTTGGACAAAGCACTGATGAGCCCTGGCTTGCCCTGGTATTGGGAACAAAACCTGGGGCCTCATGTATCTTGAGACTGAAAGTTTGGAGCTTTAATTCTACTTCCATCTCTCCAGCCCAACACACTCTGTATTCTTTTGAAATTACCTTCTGAATATTTCTTGAATGAATCCTGTTATAGCTGGCTTTTATACCGAGGCATCTGTTAGGATGCTTAAAATATCTAGGTTCAACCTTCATAGTGATCTGATAACAGTGCTAAACCCATCCACATTGAGGTGTAAAGATACAACTTACTATCCACAGGCACTACTATATGTATCATTTCATTAAAAAAAAAAATACACATACGATGCTTTCAACCAAACTTCCCTGGGCAGACAACTCCACCAATGTTTCCCTGCTCCACTAGGGAAAGAGAGAGACAGGCTGGGAGTATGAATCCACCTGTCAATGCCCATGTCCAGCAGAGAAGCAACTGCAGAAGCCAGACCTTCCACCTTCAGCACCCCATAAATATCCTGGGCCCATACTCCCAGAGGGATAAACAATAAAGAAGCTACTGAACTAGGGGGTAGGATGGAGATATCTGGTGTTGGGAATTGTGTGTGGAATTGTACTCCTCTTATCCAATGGACTTGACCATCATAATTAAATAATTTTTTAAAAAGTAGAAAAATACACATAACATTGAGATTCACAGCTAAAACATCCTTCTTATCTTACACACCTTCCAATGGCCATAGGCTCCCTGAATTATAGTTCATTTAACAACCTCTGTTGTCCAGTTTTAAGCACTTACTTAAGGAGAAAGACACCCTTTGGCAAATCACCACTCATCTCTCACACAGCAGTGCTGTCCAGAAGACAAGACCTCACACATCCAAGTTCAGTGTCATAAAGGCAAGCCTGGGGCTCTTCTTGCTGAGTTACTGCCAAGGCACAAGGACAACCCCACCCTAACCCCCTTTCAGCTGACCCCTTCACACAGTCCTCAGGATGTCAGTTGTCTCTTCTCACAGCATCCAGTTTCATGCCAGCTGCCTCTGCATCTGCTGCCTGTGACTTCTGAAGGATAGTGTTTGCCCAATTGCCCAACTCTACCTCAGTCCTCAACCATGCAGCTCAGTGTTCCTGTCTCAAAAAAGGAACCCGCTGCCAGCAGCTTCTCTCCTCAAAGACTAAGCTTTCTGCTTTTCACAACACCTCAGTCAGTGCCCATCTGCCACGCAGCTGAGCAGCTTCTTCCCCTGGCAGACTGAGGTCCTGCCTTCCTGGGGTCACCTCTGGGAAAAAACCAATCCCCGCTGGATTCCTGCAGTTTCACTGACCTTGCCAGTCACAGAAAGGAATACTTAGGAGACAGCATTTCAAGTGCATGAAAGAGCACCACCACATCTGTAAACTGGACACAGCCAGGTGGGCTCTCCAGGGCAGGGAGAAGCCTGTCTGCCTGACTTGTCTGCTGCATCTTCTCTGGGCTTGCTTCTCCCCAGCGCTGAGCTGGCCTGGCTGAGGCTGCACTTCTGTCCCGAGGCCCTGCTGAACACGGTCACTTCCCTGCTGCTAGACAACTCTGTCCGCAGACAGCCTTCCACTAGATCCTAAAATGTTCAGGCATAATACCCATGGGAGGAGAGGCAGAGCCCAGCAATTCCCAGGAGGACTGATGGCCACATACTCTGAAGCTCCAGTCGCCATTCCTTGCACAAGGAACATCTCTGAGCCAGTATCTAACCAGGACAGAACTGTCTGTGGGATCAAAAGTTGTTGGTCTGTTGGTCTCTGTGTCCAGAAGCAAGAGTGAACCACTACAGATGACCTACTATGAGATTCCGGCATCTGGCTTTGAGAAACAGGATTATGACTGGTATTTTAATTCAAAAACTAGGGTGCAGCCCTCCCAATATGTCCAGGAATTGGAAAAAAAGGGTGCAATCTCTGTGAAGGGCTTTGCCTTTATAAAGCTGGAGGCCTATAGAGGAACTGGTCTGACACCAGGACAACAAGACATGAATCCCACTTAGCTAGCTCTAGAGCCAGGTCTGCAACCTCTCTGGGGACAGTGTCATCAGACATCATTATCAGAGCTGATTATGACTCAGGAAACTCACAGCCCTTCACTCCATTTCTCTCCCTCTCCCTATTATACACACACACACACACACACGCCATGCATAAAAATATTAACTTTTCAGAGTCGAGTGATAGCACAGAGGGTTAAGCGCACATGGAGCAAAAGACAAGCACAGGTGTAAGGATCCTGGTCGAGCCTCTGGCTCCCCACCTTCAGGGGAGTTGATTCACAAGTAGTGAAACAGATCTGCAGGTGTCTATCTTTCTCCCCCTCTCTGTCTTCCCCCTCTCCATTTCTCTCTGTCCTATCCAACAAGGACATCAATCACTACAACAATAAAATAACCAGGGCAACAAAAGTTAATAAAAAAAATACTTTAAATAATGGACTATTTGACCAGATATTTTTTACCCATTCTCCTCATTATTACCTTTGTAATAACCAAGAGTACATCTTCATTAAAGGAAAAGGTTCCTATTAAAGAAAAGAGAGGGAGTCGGGCTGTAGCACAGCAGGTTAAGTGCAGGTGGCACAAAGCACAAGGACCGGCACAAGGATCCCGGTTCGAACCCCGGCTCCCCACCTGCAGGGGAGTTGCTTCACAGGTAGTGAAGCAGGTCTGCAGGTGTCTATCTTTCTCTCCTCCTCTCTGTCTTCCCCTCCTCTCTCCATTTCTCTCTGTCCTATCCAACAACGACAACAACAATAATAATTACAACAATAAAACAACAAGGGCAACAAAAGGGAATAAATAAATAAAATAAATATTAAAAAAAGAAAAGAGAAGAAAGAAATAATGAAAGGTAAGGGGTATAAACTAGTCCTTTCAATTACTTTGACACTCAGATTCCTAATGCACACACACACAAAAAAAAATCAAGGGTGTCTAGAATTTAAATAATACTACCATGTAAAAAAAAAGATAATGTACACTAGATACCTTTATTTCCTAGAAAAACTGAAATAACCCTTTTTAGTGAATCTAATACATTGTCTGTGTAATGACTTGTAATATTACTTGTTTCTAAACGTATAGAGATTGTCCATGTAGTACACACAAAAGTGTGTTATATAGAGGGATATAAGTAGATCAGTAAGTTTTAGTACATCTGTTTTCTTTCATTTATATTATTACTATCTTAGTATATATTGAGGAAAACTGAGAGCCTAAGGGAAGGAAGAAGAGAGTGGCCAGGAAAAGGAAAGAAAATCCTGGAAGACTGACCTAAAAGTAAGACTCAAACTGTTTACAGTGATGCTGGATCTGTGTTGATGGATGGATTGGAGATGTTTAAGATTTCTCAGGCAAGTGCCTCAGGCAATCCAGGAAGTGATGCAGTCAGTGTCTGGATTAGGCATGGAGTCTATTATGAGAGTGGGAGGTGGTAGGATTGGGATCCCCATTAGAAAGAAACTATTTCATCCCACAGTGTCTCACCATCCATACCTGCCTCAGAGCCAGGTTATGTTGAAAGAAGACAGGGATGTTTTTGGCCAGTATTTTTTTTATTTCTTTTTTTTTTCCTCCAGGGTTATTGCTGGGCTCGGTGCCTGCGTCATGAATCCACCACTCCTGGAGGCCATTTTTCCCCCCTTTGTTGCCCTTGTTGTTGTAGCCTCCTTGTGGTTATTATTATTGCCCTTGTTTACGCTATTCATTGTTGGATAGGACAGAGAGAAATGGAGAGAGGAGGGGAAGACAGAGTGGGGGAGAGAAAGATAGAAACCTGCAGACCTGCTTCACTGCCTGTGAAGCGTCTCCCCTGCAGGTGGGGAGCCGGGGGCTTGAACTGGGATCCTTACGCTGGTCCTTGTGCTTTGCGCCACATGCGCTTAACCCACTGTGCCACCGCCCGACCCCCTATTTCTAATTATTTATTTAAAAAAGGAGATGTTAATGAAACCATAGGATAGGAAGGGTAAACCTCTAAACAATTCCCACCGCCAGATCTCTATATCCAATCCCCTACCCTTAAGGAAGACAGGAATGTGTTTTACCAGGTTTTTTTAAATTTCTTAGGAGCATTTTCTCCATACCATTCTAATACTCTCCCATCAATAATTATATATTGAAAAAAGTGTATCGGCTTGCTATGTACTATGACCAGACTAGGATGACGAATTAAATAAATTTTTCATTATGACTTTTTTTTTTTTTTTTACCACCAGGGTTATTGCTGGGGCTCTTGGCTGCACGATGACTCCATTGCTCTCCACAGTGACTTTTTCCTTTTCTAATTTGTCACACCAGAGATATAGAGATGGGGACAGAAGGATAAAGGCAGACATCAGCAGCACTGCTCCCCCACTTGGGAGGTGTTCTCCTCTCCCTCCCCCCCACCCAGGATTAGGGTCCAGGGACTTAAAACAAGGTCCTGCCCCCGGCTCCTCTGTGTGCACTACCAGGTGCACCACTGCCAGGCCTTGGTGACTCTTGCAACAGATACTGTCCATTCAAAAGGCAGAAGCCTGGCAACAGTACGTGACAAGACTCAGTGCCCTCTCTGCTTTCTGTCTTTGCTCATAGACGTGTCCTTGGAGGTAGGACTGTATGTCAAGGGACAGGGCGTTCTTTCTACAGGCATTCTCCCTGTGAAAGATGAATAACACAATATATCTGGATTCCACCTACGAAATCTTAAATCCTGTTAAAAGTAGAGAAGTCAAATCTCATACATCAGCCCATGCACAAATATTTCCATGGTGAGGTACATCATTCTCCTGGACTTAAGACTGGTTGGGCTTTCTTCCTTCTCTCCTTCTATAATGCTCTCAACTAGAAAGTGGGCCTGGTGGCTGCCTGGCTCTCCACCTCCTCTCAGCACACAGAGTGGCCACTTGAGCTCATCATTATACACACTGCTATGTCACAGGTCTATTTGCTGGGGGAGGGTGGGGTATCCCAGGCCCTTGTACAATCTGTCATCAGATACCATCCATCACAGATTCTTGGTGGCAGTGGACCAGAACAGTGACAACATCACCACCATCAATGATATGGAAACTTAGCTGCAAGCACTCCACCATATACCACACGCCCATGGCCCCAACATGGCCAAATCTACTCCTCCTCAGGACCTTGAGCTCACCCCTGAATCTGTGATGGCCTCTGGGGACAGGGATGACCCAAACTGCTACCGGACAGTAGCTACTACCCAGGAGACCCCCTTCTTCCCTGAGAACATAGTGGTGGAGTACATAAGCTGTTTCATTCTGGTTCTAGAGAAGTTGAAGGCCACCAGTACATCCTTAACCTTCTATCAGGACCTGTAGACTGTCTACCTTCAAACTTGGGGGGACATTCATGTAAGATGTCCTAGAGTTTAGGATTGCTATCTAAGCCAATACGTGAAAGACTTTCCAGTAAGCTATCTGACTATTTCTCACACATAACTGTAAAAAACCAAGGCAGAGGGCAGCCAGTGCTCTTGGACATTTACTGTCTCTTTTTTTTTTTTTAATATTTACTTATTCCCTTTTGTTGCCCTTCTTTTATTGTTGTAGTTACTATCGTTGTTGTTGTTGATGTCCTTGTTGTTGGATAGGACAGAAAAAAATGGAGAGAGAAGAAGACAGAGGGGGGAGAGAAAGATAGACACCTGCAGACCTGTTTCACCAATTGTGAAGTGACTCCCCTGTCACTTCACAATGGGAAGCCGGGGGCTTGAACCAGGATTCTTATGCCAGTCCTTGTACTTCCTGCCACGTGTGCTTAACCTGCTGCACTACAGACCAACTCCGGACTCCCAGATATTTACTGTCCTAACCTTTTATAGGTTCCTGGGCATGAAAACATGTGCTCTCATCAGGGTGAGCCACCACCCAGCACCCCTGTGGAGTTTCTCTGTGGTTGGCTGTCAGGAGCCAACCACCCCCTGGAGCTCAATCCTGAAACTTGAGGCCAGAAAATGCTGCCTCCTGCTGGATCCTTTCCCTCTTTCTCATTTGCAGAATCTCCTTTGCAGGCAACTATGTAAAGAAAAATGCATTCTCCAGTCTTGGCCCCAAATGTATGAGACAAAGTTATTACTCAATGGTTATATGAATTACATATTAAGATGTAAAAGAGCACTTACTGGTGTTTCTCTAGGCTGTAGAGTAAAAAGCTGTGCATTTAATCACTTCATTATGGGGCTTGCGGTAGTGCACACAGATAAGCACACACAGTACATGGTCAAGGTCCTTCCAGGTCCTGCTCATCCCTGTAGCAAGGAGGCATCACAAGTGGAGAAGCATGTCTGTAGGTCTCTCTCTCTCTCTACATATATATATATATATATATATATATATATATTCCTCCCTCCTTTATCTTCTGAATTTCTTTCTGTCCTATCTAAAAAAATAGGGAATTAGTAAAAAAAAAAAAAAAAAGATAAAAATGGCAACCAGCTGCAGTGGATTCCTGTGCCTGCAATAAGCCCCAGCGGTTATAACCCTGGACACAAGGAAGAGAACTGACCCCAAATGTCCTAAGGAAACTCAAACTATTATTGTGGTAGTTAATGCTGGACACATAAAATGTGTGGTGTAGGGAGTCAGGTGAGAGCACAGTGGGTTCAGCTCATGTGGCACAAAGCACAAAGACTGGCTAAGGATCCCAGTTCAAGCCCCAGCTCCTCACTGCTGGAGACACTTCACAGGCGGTGAAACAGGTCTGCAGGTGTCTATCTTTCTTCCCCCCTCTTTGTCTTCCTCTCCTCTATACATTCTCTCTGTCCTATCTAACAACAACATCATTAACAACAATAATAATAACTACAACAACAATAACAAACAAGGGCAAAAAAAAGAGAAAACAAATAAATATAAAAAAAAAAACAGGGAGCCGGGCTGTAGCGCAGCGGGTTAAGCGCAGGTGGCGCTAAGCGCAAGGACCGGCATGACGATCCCGGTTCAAACCCCGGCTCCCCACCTGCAGGGGAGTCGCTTCACAGGCGGTGTTGCAGATCTGCAGGTGTCTATCTTTCTCTCCTCCTCTCTGTCTTCCCCTCCTCTCTCCATTTCTCTCTGTCCTATCCAACAACGACGACATCATCAACAACAACAACAACAACAAAAAGACAACAAGGGCAACAAAAGGGAAGATAAATAAATAAAATTACAAAAAAAAAAGTGTTGTGTAAATTTAGATCCACATGCATCTCTAAAGTATGGAATGGGATAATTCCAAAGTTCTGAAAAGCATAATCCATAGAAAAAAATCATTTTACAAAATATTGTGGACTGCCTTCATCTGACAGTTAATATCAATCTACATGTATGTTGAATTTCTGATTCTTATTCAACATTATGCACTGTTATAAGTTGATCATTCACAATTAAATTATGTGAATGGATCTATTAGAAGAATCTCCTTTCTAAGTAAGTACTTGAAGAAAAAAACAGTGAGTTTTGTTCATTTTGCTTCCCTGTGTAGGTGATGAGTGCCCTCAAGAGGCTGAATTCTAAAACAACAGCTAAAGCCAATCTGCCTGAACCTTTTAGAGGTGAAGTGCCAATGAGTCTCTGACAGACAAGGGAAGTGAATGACATCACGGCCACCTGACTATACTTTACCAGTGTGCCAGCAGCATGAGGGAAATCTTGTATATGTGACCCATTGCCTCCTTAATCTTTTAATTATTCCTTATGTCAAAGACAAACATCTGTCTCACTTTCCCTGGACTGAGTGAGGAAAAGCATTGTTCAACCATCACATCATTAGTAAGAATGTCATATTTTCCTTCAAACAGTTTATATTAAGGGAAGGTAAGAAAGAAAGAAAAGTCTGAGGAACCACTCATCCTGGTCAAGCACTCAGATGATGCAGCAGGACAGTGAGAACAGGCTTCTCCCCACCTCTCTCTCCGCACAAGCAGACACAGACACAAGCACACTGTCTGGTGCTCAACACCCTGTTTTTTCTGAACAGTGATTCTCTCACTGATGTTAATCTGGATGTTTCTTGTCTGTGATCAGATGGAGTGCATCCTACAGAGCAGTTTAAGACAAGAAGTAATAGAAGGCTGGGATGCACCTAGCTCAGAGCACTAGTTACAACATGCTGGGTTCCAGACACAGGTCCACCCTAAAGAGGAAGAGCTTCACAAGCAGTTGAAGCAGGGCTGCAGATATCTCTCCTCTCTCCCTCCATCTCCTTCACTCTACTTTTTCTATTTCTGTCCAGTGAACTATGAATAAAATAATAAAAAAAGAAAGTGAAAGACTTTCATGTGTGAGGATCTTGGATCCTTTCCAGGTTCAATCCCATTGCCAAAGGCAAGAGCTGAGCAGTGCTCTTATCTTTCTCATTAAGATAAATAAATTAATTAATAAAAGAGAAAACATACCAAGAAGCTAAGGCATCTATTCTAGGCTACAACAAGTCCTCCAGTGGTTCCTTGAATGTGGGTCTTTTACACTAGAGTTGAAGGACATCAAAGAATGTCCACAACTCATTTGCCAATGGATTCATTCTTTCAAAAATGGTTTTATGAGGATAACATTGCCTTTGTGTGTGTGTGTGTGTGTGTGTGTGTAAACACACACACATGCTCCTGGAAATAGTGTGTATCTGACAGCATCCATGTGAATATCCTACAGTGATATTTACTCTGCTTAGAATTAAATAATTAGATGACCACTGCATGAAATAGGGGCTAGGCTTGTAGCATCTCTATTATTTCCAATAAAAGCCTGGAAGTCTACAGTCATCTCAAAAGGAAAAGATTAAAAGACTCAAAGCTGTAGGTGTAACTGGCTTTAGAGGGGCACTCTGTCAGCTTTCAGTTATGATGCTGACCTTTGACCACTGACATCACAGGCCAGGGTCCCTGGCTACAGTGGAATCTTCAGTCTTGGAGACTGAGCTGAACAGTGCACAAAGTGCTGTGCCCAGCTCTCTCTTTCGTGTCAAGGAGTGAAGAGTTGAGGATGTCTGCGTCTACCAGAAAGTCTTTGAGGCTTTCAGGGTGTCTGCGCTGGCTGCCCTGCTTAAGGTAGAGTCTGTTCACATGCCCTGTGTGACAAGCAGAGGAGGAGGAGGATGGTTCCAGGAGGTGCTCTGTGTGATTCCCACTGACAGAATCTCAGCTTCAGGCTGGTCTCATCAATAGTTACTTGTGCTCATGAGATTCCCTTCTGCTTATGCCAGAGAGCAGGCTTGACACCTTAGCATCAGAGTCTTGTGGGCTTACTCAGGGCACAGCCAAGGAATAGCTTAGTACTTCCTTGAGTTGAGAAACATTTGAATGTTTGGTTTATTCTCGGCTGATCATGGGATTCCTGCCCCCCTCAACCCCAAAGTGATGACTGACTTAAAGAAGATTAGAGTCAGTTTTTCCAGAATCCTGTTATCTAAGTGTGTATGTTAACCTGAGACCACAATGGAATGACTTCTTCACACTCTTGGATCTATGCAATCTGACCCCTATAGGTCACACATAGATCTGTTTAAAATTATTTTTATGAGAGAGGAAGAGAGAGAGAATAAAAAGAAGAGAAAAGAAGAAAAGAGGAATGAAAGGGGGAGAAGAATGGGTAGGGAAAGAAGCAGCGTCACAAAGGCTAAAACTGCAGATGATACTGTAGTTGATTATGCTCCGACAATGCTGTAGACACTGTGCTGCCTTCAGGCCTTGGCCCTGTGTCCCTGAGTTGGTTCTTTGAAACATTTCTCATCTTCTCTCCTTTGACCTATTAGTGTCCCCTTACATTTTTTATCCTTATATTGGGGGTCAGTGTTAATTCACTACAGTGTGATTTATTGACACAGGGTGTCTGCACAATACTCTCACCCCCACTCAGGATCTTTCCCAGCACCAAGCCACCAGGGCCCCAATACCCTCACTCCCCCTCACTCCCTTTAGTGTCTCCTTTCTACCAGGTCCTGAGACTCTGCTACTTCCTTGTCCCCTGACACTGAATTGACAAGCCTTGTGCCCTGTCCTTTAAGCTTCCCTCCATTACCACCAGCCCTGAGTGACCTCAACTATCACAGGAGCTCTGTCTAGCTCAAGACTCCTGAATTGGGCTACTGAGCCCTTCTGGGGGACAGAGACTCCTCTGTAATGCTCTGTGAGGGCTGACATCAGAATGAGCCCGTGTCCTGCCAGAGACAAACTGCCCTGCGGGTCTGCTGTGTTGCAGCTCTTCTATGGAGGAGGGCAGTCTGGAAGAGAACATCCTAGTGTTGCCTTATGGCCATATCCAGTTCATGGGCACTGGCAAATTCCAGAAGGGTCGGAGGTGGCAGAAAAGGCAGCTGATCCTATATTCCAACGTGTTGCTCATCTCCAACACAAAGTATGTACCTCCCTCCCAGGAGTTGGTATAATGCACCAAAGTCAAATACTCTGGGGTGGTGGAATGGGGGGGTACACATCCTGGAAAAGGATGGCAGAGGACCTAGTGGGGGTTGTATTGTTATGTGAAAAACACTCAGGATAAACTGAGAAATGTTATGCATGTACAAACTATTGTAGTTACTGTCAACTGTAAAACATTAACTCCCCAATAAAAAAATTAAAGAAAGAAACACACACACCATCTCCTCAGGAGAAACCCAGCTACTCCCAGATCGCTGGGATGCAAGCTAACAGTGCTGTGCTCTATTCCCTCTCCAGGTACAAGAGTCACTTCCGAATCAAGTACTTGGCACCCCTGATGGACATGTGGGTGGAACCCAGCATGAGGAAAGCCGCGAGAGCCCGTACATCACTGGTGTTGGGCTGGGCTGACCACAGCTTCGTGGTCTCTTTTCAGTAAGACTGCATCCAGGCCCTGCCTGTCTCCTCATGACTCTTAGGGGGAGCACAGCTCCATCTGGGGGTCTATTAGCCACACGTGCTCTGACCCCCACAAGGACAGCTGTGTGTTCTCCATTGGCTCCCAATGGCTCTGATACAGGCAAACACATGTAGCTGCTAAGTCCCTTGCAGGTGGGGGCCAGGGGCTTGAACCCGGGTCCTTGTGCATGGTAGCATGTGCAGTTAACCACCAGCACCACCAAAGGGCCCTAAACACAATTTCTCCTCCATTTAGAAGATTTCCTTGCCAACCCAGGAAACTGTCAAAGAGCAGGGCCACTCAGCACCCAGTGACCAGGACAGGCCTCCTGGATCACACAGTCCCACCAATAACAATCAATGATGCTGTTTATACTGCCCAGAACTCATAATATGTTTGTGTGAATGTGCATTTTAACTGTTTTTCTCCACTTCTCTTGGATTTCAGATCAGTTGAGAAGATGGAGCAATGGTATAACGAGCTTTCTGAGTATGTCCTTATTTCATGTATTTCAAATTTTCAAGTTCTCAGAATGCAGAGTCCAAGCAGTCAATGCCCATCCCTCTTGTCACCCTTCTCTTCATGCTGTGATGGGAGCTAACATCAGCCTGCACCATGTATTAAATGGCCCTGACATAAGGGCAGGTTTCTCCATGGGCTGGTTCTCAAAGCAAATGAACCTGCCAGAGCTACAGCCCAGGGAGGTTCTGGCCTAGACTCCAGGCAGGCCTGGAGGATGGGATCTTCATCCCTGGTCTCAGAGACCTGACACCCCAGACATGTTTTCTGGCATCTGTCTCATTCTCCAGAAATACATTTGCATACTGTTATTCTCATTAAGTCTTGCACGTATCTTAAAAAACTTGACATCTTGAAAAAGCATTGAAAAATGCTGAAATGATTAGCCAAAACACAAGTTCATTTGATAATAGTCTAACAGCTCATTTCTCCTTCTCTCTTTTGGGTCACTGTGGAATCTATTAGCAAAATTTATACCGCCATTCTGGACTACCTGGATATCAACCAAAAGGAGGCAGAACGCACCTGTGTGAGTGTTTCTAAGACTAGAACTTACATTCCAAGTTCCTGCTTTACACAGAAAGTGGTCTAGAGATGAGGGAAGAATTCAGCACATACCACCCGAAGGATGTATTTTCCTATTTACACACACTTCTCTATAGACACAATAAAGGGAGCAGACTGGATGCAACCCTCTCTTGCATATACAGAGTGGTCTGCATTGCTCCCTGTGGATTATTTCCTCCTGGAATGGGTGACTCTACTAATTAAAGAAAAAATAACAACCTCACATTTCTTTATGCTACTGGACCAAAAGCAAGCTAGGAGGGACCAGGCAGTGGTGTGCCCAGTAGAGTGCACATTACCGTGCAAGAGGACCTGGGTTCAAGTCCCTGAGACCTACTTGTGGCAGGGGAGCTTCATGAGTGGTGAGGCAGTACTTCAGGTTTCTCTCTCCTTCTCTGCCCCTTTCTCCCCCGTTTCCCTGCTATCAAAGAAAACGAAAAAGAAGAGAATGACAGCCAGGAGCTCTGCGTATCATTTGGTTTCTGGAATTGCAGTACAATAGCTAAGACATTTACTATGGAGAACTAAGACGTTCTCTTAACCACATTTTCAGTAGTGACTGAATAATGGTTAATAAGCTTATCCAAGTATACGGGTAGAGTTCCATGCTCACCCCACTCCAAATCCCTGTGTCTCCCATAAGAGATAACTTCATAGTTCTCACAAACCTTGAGATACATTGGAGCTTCCATTTAGGGGCAGGGCCTGGAGCTGATTATGCTTAATGAATTGAGGAGGTGAGGGCTAAAGAACTGAGTCATGTGAATTTGAACAAAGTAATTCTGAGTATCTTCTCAAATTTGTAAATGTACTTTTCATTCAGTTAGAGTCTTTCCATCATGTGACCTCGGATATCTTTTCTTTCCCATCTTAAATCTTTCCCCATTTTCAGATATGGGACACCATATTCTTCCCTTGGAGTTTTTTTGTTTCTTTGTTTTACTATGGATAGATACAGAAAGAAACTGATAGGGGAGGGGAGATGGAGAAGGAAAGAGACAGAGTCACCTACAGCACTGCTTAACTACTCATGAAGTCCCCCTACAGGTGGGGCCAGGGCTAGAACATGAGACATTGTCCATGGTAATGTGTGCACTTAACTAGGTGTACTGCCTTGCCTGGCCCTGAGGAGGATTCTTTCTTTCTTTCTTTCTTTCTTTCTTTCTTTCTTTCTTTTTTTTCCAGAGCACTAATCCGCTTTGGCTTCTAGCTTCGGGTGGTCCTGGGGGTTGTACCTGGGATTTTGGAGCCTCGGGCATGACAGTCACTTTGCATAACCATTATGCTAGGAGATCCCACTATGCTATTCTCATAAGATCCCACTTATTAGACCCATGGATGATGTCTGCATGTCCCTTGGACACTGTGTGCTCTATTTACAATTCTTTACTGCATTAGAACGGGATCATTTTTAATGACCTATCACAAACCAATTCCTCCTAAATTTCTCATCTTCATTAACAGCTTAGTATGTCAATAATAAGGCTTTCTGGCAGGGTAGTGGCACCGAATCCTGGATTCTTGCACTTGGTAAGGTGTGTGCCTAACCAGCTGCAATACCGCCTAGCCCTCTCTTATTTTTCTTCTTCTGCATAATTTGAACATCTGCATCATGTCAGGGTTGGCCTTCACTCTGTAGCATTGATGCCATTTTCCTGCTTCTTCATACATCAGGCAATGCTTCTCCTCTAGTGGGGGGTTATATATTTTTAAATGCATTTGATCAGATAGCTGACATTTTAAATAACAAAGTACTTACTCAACCAGGAGTTACCTATGTATGTATCCTGAGTCTAGAGAGAAAGCAGGAAAAAAGCAAATACCCTTGTCAACACACTTCTAAACATGCACTAAAAATCCAAGAATCACTAAAATCTACAGTGGCGATTCTAAACCACAGTCACCCCCAAGGGGTCAAGTAGCTTTGATACTGGACACAGGGTGCTCCCCCCCTCTCTCTGTGGGGGAACAGAGCTGCTGGGAAATGTGTTCTTCCACTGCTCACTCCAAAGGCTTATTGTGACCCTGACTTCTTTCTCTTCTAGGAGTCTGAGGAACCTGATCAGGGGTCTGTGAGTTCCAGGATGGAAGAAACCACAGAGCCACCTGCAGGTGAGTGTCAGGGCAATCTAAGAAGAGGCTGACTGGAGTGAGACATTAACTGCAAAGGCTCAGGGAAAATGGTTTCCAGCTTAGCTTCAATACCTTCTGACAGGGAAAAGTGCAGGCAATAGGCCTCCGTGCATTTTACCGACACTGACCAACTCACGGCTCTGTAACAGACTCTGATGATAGTCCTTCTCTACTTCTCTGTGGCAGACAGGGTTGCTCTGTAGAGCTCTTTCTCATGGGGAATTCATTGCATTCCAGGCACAGGAATGTATAAGAGCATCTTCCTCTTTACTTTGTCAACTCTTTTCTTGGGCACATGCTAGGGCAGGGTCTCCTGTCAAATTCATGGACACAGACACAGAGACACAGCCTTCTTTGCACAGAAGGTCCAGGAAAAGGCCCATGTGTCATCTTCTACAGTGAGGTGAGTCTCTTCATGGTCAGCCTGGACCTAGATTCAGATTTCTCTACATGTAGGTGGCAAACATCTGCATGAACATGAAGTGGGCCAAATGCCAGCCACTGAGGGGCTTCCACTAGAAGGAGATGATTCCCGCAGCCTTGCATGTGGAGACCAGCTGGGTGCCTGTATATGCTAGGTGCCAGGTCATATCTCCTTCTGAAACAAGCTCATGACATTGAAAATCAATCCAAAGGAGGGGGTGGGGGCCGGATTGGCAGGGACCCAATAGCCCCACAGAAAACCATGCACATCTCCAAGGAAGACATACCTCCCTTGCCATGCTCTGGCTACATCCCATGGTCATGATAGGCTCATCATGACCACTTCAGCCTGAACCTATGCTTGGATTTCTCTCCATACAGATGGTGAATATCACCAAAAAAATGGAATGGCTCCACTGCTAGTGACTCAGGACCAGTCTCAGGAACAGGAAATCTCTGGCTTGGCTTCCAGCCACCAGGAGTCCTTCCTTTTGGAGCAGCTATTTGAGGACACCCCAGGTTAGTTCCTCTTCAAGCCCAGACCCCAGGACAGGGCCATCAGAGGACAGGGAAATTGAACACTTTGCTGCAAGTGCCACCTCTGTGACCATTTCTACCTCCTGAAAACAAGCTCACGACACTGAAAACCAGCCTCACTGGGGAAATGGGATCAGAATATACACCAGAACTAATAGTGACCCAGCATGATAAGTTCTACTTCCAAGTTTCTAGAAACCTCTTAAGTTCTCCAATAAAAAGCCATGGCCAGTTATACACCTTCAAATTCAATCAAAAGTAGGGAGTCCAGGTCTCCTTTCTCAAATCCTTAAAGATTTTCCTGCTGATATGCAGGAAACATCTCCTACACTTATAACTGGGTTTGTTTTCTCCGACTATCCCTCTACAAAGATTGCAGTTAGAAATGGAAGTTCGACCCATTGGCTCTCCATGTCCTTCATCCTCTCACTGCCTGTGCTCTGCTCCCTAGGGCCCCTCCTTCGTCCACTGCTAATCCCACTGCTATGTTCACAGGTCTCCAGACTGGGGGTGAATCTCCCTTTACCTTGCGCATCTCTGTAGACAGAGGCCACCACAAGAGCATCTTGCTGGCTGTGGACCAGAAGGATGACACTGTTACCACCCTCCATGATGTGGAAAGCATCAGGCAGAGCTCCGTGTTCAATCATCTGCACGGGGGCCCCTCATGGCCACCTTTGCTGGACCTCACTGCCTCTGAGATCAGAATTGAATACCTGATGGGTTGTGGGGACAGGGCCACCCACAAGCTGTCACTCTACAACTATGCTCTGAGCCACCCCATCATCCCTGTGAACCTGGCAGTGGAGAACATCATGGACTGTGCCACTCTGCTCCACCAGAAGGAGAAGGCCACCAGAACTCAGTTCTCCTGCATCATGGCCGTGCTGTGCACCAGCAACCACACAGAGAGTAACAAGGAAGACACGGAGGAGTGAGGCCCTCCATCCTGGTCCCCTGTTCCTGCTAGAGGTACGTGCCTCCTTCCTGACTGATGCCAGTGGTACAAAGGTGACCAGGCTCCTGGACACACCTCATCTACACCATGAGTCTGGATGAGCCTAGGCCATGTGAGATTAATTTGAGCAACCAGTCTGTGTGAGACACAAGGTGTTCTGGCTGATTAAAACAGGACAAGAGAATCACATCCCAACAATGGCAGGACTTTACTCATTCTCTTGGTGGCAACACAGTCTGAGAGGAGGCTGCAGATTTTTGCTGTATAGAGAGGAAAGGTTTCTACTACATGCTGACTAGGTTTTAATATATTTAACTTTTGATGTTAATTCAATTTACCTAATGGCTAGAGACAGTAATTAAGATGGGAGGGAAGAGACAGATGGGGAGAGAAGGAGACACACCTACAGCTTTGCTTTCCAGCTTCTGAAGCTTCCCCCCTGCAGGTGGGGTTAGGGGCAAGAACCCAGGTCCTTGCTCACTGTGGCATGTATGCTCACCAGGTGGGCACCACTTAGCCCTTTCATGTATTTATCTCCAAGGAGACATTCTCCCTTTGACTTATTTCTTCAGGAATAAAGAGTTAGCTAGTATATGTGAATGTGATTTGACTAAACAGCTCTCTGTTTTTCATTTCAGGCATGACAAGAAGACAACCTCCTAATTCCAAGCCAGGAGAGTGACACCTACAAAAAGGAGCAGTGATGGACCAACTCATGCCTCTCTGAGCAGGATCCAGAGAGCCCCCTAGCAACACCCTGCTCAGCTAAAGGGCTAGGGCTCCTCTCAGCACCTTGCTGGGGGCTCCCTGGCAAATCTGCAGTCAGTGAGGCCACCTGGGTGTCGGCTGGAATGCCAACAGACAGCTTCCCCTTTCTAGAACTGGCCCTTTCTTTTCCCTGTGACTTTATAATATCCAATTGAGAACAATTATTCTCTTAATCCTTTACAGTATTTTGAGTTAGTCCTTAGTCCTGCCATCTATGTGAAAACTTCCTAGTGGAAGACATGAAGCCCTCTGACTAATGAAGTTCTTTTAAACTTTTTATCTAGTGTGGTCACAGTAAAAAATATCAACATTCTACATCCAGCTCATTTCATTTGAGGCATCTTCCTTGATCCCTTCTTACATCCTGCTTTGAAGGTCTTTTCACAGAAATCTCCCTCTTATTCCTTTCACTGTATGTATGTAGTTATAGAGTCTTTTGCTGTATTTTCTTCTTGTTTGTACTGCTATAATAAATATCACTTCCTCACTCTGTGCCTTATACGACCACTCTCTATGCACAGGGCTCATAGGAAACCTTGGTGGAGTCCTCTGGGCAGCACTGCATTAGCTGAGGTCCCATTGTGTCTACAGACAGCTAACAGATCAACTGGATCTATTTTCTGTGTGTTGCCTGTTCCCCAAGCTTCCACAGGGTGGCACCTAGATTCTTCAGTGCTGGGAGAAGGGCTCCCATACCACAGCCAGACAGCCACTGAGGTCTCTGCCTGCTTCCCATTTGTACATGTTCCATGGGCCAGAGCAAGGACATGGCTGAGTCTGCAGTCAGCCCAGGAGGAGACAGTAGCAGAGACTAAAGATGGCGCACTTCAGACTTCTGGATGGCTGTTACTGTGATCAGCACATTTCACTGCAAAGTTCAAGGTGACACCTCTACTGCCATAGGCCCTCAGCTACTAGCCTTTTACTCCTTAGCCCAGCACTTCCCAGACAGTAGCCAAGTGTGGGAACAAATGGTCATGGAATAGCCACTCATTATGCTGACACTGGCCTCTCTGCACCACATGCAGGTCAGAAGTTCACAGGTCAAAACTGGCTTCCTAGGGAAATGAAGGTCACTGTTCAACCTGACTGCCCTTTCTCTTTTTTTGGAAAACTTAGTACTACACTAAGAACTTTAGTAAATATAACACCCAGGAGTCAGGCTGTAGCTCAGCGGGTTAAGTGCAGGTGGCACAAAGCACAAGGACTGGCATTAGGACCCTGGTTCGAGCCCTGGCTCCCCACCTGCAGGGGAGTCGCTTCACAGATGGTGAAGCAGGTCTGCAGGTGTCTATCTTTCTCTCCCCCTCTCTGTCTTCCCCTCCACTCTCCATTTCTCTCTGTCCTATCGAAGAACAATGACATCAATAACTACAACAATAAAACAACTAGGGCAACAAAAGGGAATAAATAAATAAATAAATATAAAATTAAATTAAAAATTAAAAAATAATAAAAAAAGAAAATATAACACCCAATGTCCTTTCAAAGAGAAGTGTCATTTTTAAACAAGCAAGTCCACATTTTCCAAAATTAAAAGCACAAATTTTCTAAAATTTCAGAGTATGCTTTTGTAAAAATTAAAAAAATGAAAACCTGTGTACACTACTACTACACCTGAAAATTATAAAAGTTTAAGATCAGGAGTTGGGCAGTAACACAGCTGCTAAAGCACAGGTGGCACAAAGCAGGAGGACGGGGTAAGGATCCCAGTTAGAGCTGCCAGCTCCCTACCTGCAGGGGAGTCGATTCACAAGTGGTGAAGCAGGTCTGCAGGTGTCTATCTTTCCCTTCCAGTCTCTGTCTTCCCCTTGTCTCTCCATTTTTCTCTATCCTATCCAACAAGATCAACAAAAATAGTAACTAAAACAACTAAACAAGGGCAATAATGGGAATAAATAAATTTTAAAATTTTTCACTCTCTGAAAGGCAATAAAAAAGACAGATACAACGAGTTGGGCAGTAGTGCAACAGCTAATGGGCATGTGGCGTGAAATGCAAGGACTGGCGTAAGGATCCCGTTTCTAGACCCCAGCTAGCCACCTGTGGGGAGTCATTTCACAGGTGGTGAAGCAAGTCTTCAGGTGTCTATCTTTCTCTCCCCCTCTCTGTCTTCCCCTCATCTCTCCTTTTCTCTCTATGCTATCTAACAATGATAACAACAATAATTACAACAACAATAAAAACAGTAAGGGCAACAAAAGGGAAATAAATATATAAATAAAATTTTTTAAATGCACCATAAAAATCTTTTTTAAAGAAAAGATGGAAACAATTATTTCAGTCAGTTCCAAATCACTGAGCACGGGAGTTTTCTTTTATATTTTTCAATAGTGACCTACCCTACTCATAATATTTGAAAAACTCTAAAGGCCCATGTGTCTTTTTCTTCTTGATGTTTCACTATTGTTGCTAATGCTATGGCTTCTGCTCATTAGCTATAGACTCTATCATCATTATCAGCTATCTACATTTAATTTAATTTATTTTATTAATATATAATAAATATATCATTTATGTTATTTTTATTATTAGCTACAGGACTCTAACATCATCAGCAGCTGTCTTTATTTTATTTATTCATTTTGAATGTATGTAGAGACAAAGATGAAGAACCGAGGTGTGGAACTGTTCTACTATTTCTAAAACTTTCCCCCATCCACACCTTGCAGGTGGGGACTGGAGCTGTACCCCAGTCACCAACATGGCAACTTAAGTGCTCTACTGAGTGACACACAAACTGCCCACTTTTCTCAATTTTTAAGAACTCAGATGGTCTCCAGGCATGTCACTCATCTAACTTCCTTATCTTCCACTGTCCCTGCTGGGGAGCCAGCATAATGCTTCTATATGTCAAAGGCTTCCATGCCTGAGGCTCCGAAGTCCCAGGATCAATTTTCAGCCCCACCATAACCCGGAGCTGAGCAGTGCTCTGATCTTTCTCTTTTTGCATCTCTCTCATTAAAAATATAAAAAATTAAGAGTCGGGTGGTAGCACATCGTGTTAAGTGCACGTGACTCAAAGCACAATGACAGGCATCAGGATCCCAGTTCGAGCCCCAGGCTCCCCACCTGCAGGCGGTTTGCTTTACAGGCTGTGAAGCAGGTCTGTAGGTGTCTATCTTTCTCTCCCCCCTCTGTCTTCCCTTCCTCTCTCCATTTCACTCTGTTCTTTCCAACAAGGACTACAACAGTAATAACTACAGCAATAAAACAACAAGGGCAACAAAAGGGAATAAATAAATATTATTAAAAATCTTAAAAAATTATATATATATTTTAGGGTCCAGGCAGTGACACATCTGGTTGAGCGCACATGTTACAGCACACAGTGACCCAGGTTGAGGCCTCTGATCTCCAACTGAGGTGGAGAAAGCTTCAAGAGTGGTGAAGCAGGGCTGCAGGTGCCTCTGTCTCTTGCCTTTTCCACCCCCCCCTCCCTTCTAAATTTCTCTCTGCCGTTTCCAATAATAACTGTCTGTTAAAAAACATATATATGTACTTTAATTTCTAATATTTAATTGTATGCTAGTCCCAAGACATATGCACAGCTATGTTTATATAGCTATATATTGGTAAATCAAAATATGGAAGCAACCTAAACACAGACAACTAGGTAACCATATTAGAATGGGGCATATCTGGTGATGCACACAGCTGAGACTGCTGTTATCATACACAGGGACCTGGGTTTGAGTTCCTGCTTCCCACCAGCAGGAAGGATGTTTAATGAGTGGTGAAGTAGGTTTAGAAGTCCCTCTCTCTCTTTTTTCATTTTTACTTAATTCCCCATGCCAGGGTAATTGCTTCAGCTCAGTGCCTATGCTACAAATCCACTGCTCCTGGAGGGTACTTTTTCCTTTTGTTGCCCTTGTTGTGTATCTTTGTTGTGGTTATTATTGATTTTTATTTCTGTCATTGTTGTTGGACAGGACAGAGAGAAATTGAGAGGAGGGGAATACAGAGGGGGGAGAAAAAGATATGATTAGTGAAGTAAATGAGTAAATCAATCAACAGATTTTTCCTTTTCCTTTTTTTTTTGCCTCCAGGGTTATTTATTGCTGGGGCTCAATAAGAATCTACTTTTCCTGGTGGCCTATTTTTTCATTTTATTGGATAATACAGAAATTAAGAGGTGAGAGGGAGGGAGAATGATGTACACACTAGCAGACCTACTTAGACTCTTGTGAAGCGACCCCCCTGAAGGTAGGGAGTGGGGTTTGAAACTTGAACCTTGCATTGGTCCTTGTTCTGAGTACTATGTGTGCCTAACCAGGTACACCGCCAGCCCATTCAATATACGTACTTAAAAATATTTTATTATCTTTATATATTTATTGATGGGATAGAGACAGCCAAAGTTGAGAGGGAAGGGGATGATAGGGAGAGAGACACCTGCAGCACAGCTTCACCACTCATGAAGCTTTCCCCCTACAGCTGGGAGCCAGGGGCTTGAACCTGTGTCCTTTAGCATTGTGACATGTGCTCTCAACTAGGTGCACCACCACCCAGCCTCTCTCTCAAAATATTTTTTTTCAAGACAGCATTTCTTTGTGAAAAAAAATAGATAGGAGACTTCAACTCTCTGGCTAACACCATCAAGCGTGGTTAGAGGTGCAGAGGTGCAGGTCTGAGGCTTGTTTTTTTTTTCCCTGAGAAAATGTAGCTGAAATCATGGAAAATGGGATGAAAAAGATACTGGGAACAGGTGAGTTTTGGACAGGGGTATTGAGGCCTTTACATTGTACAATGCCTGTTTTCTACTTTCATTATTTTAATAAATCATTTCACCTAAAACAAATTACACTGTGATGACAAACAGAAAGACCCAGCAACTATATTGTTCCCCAGATGTACAAATTATTATATTATTGACAACAACAACAATAAAACAACCGTAAACTAGGTGTTTATAAAGTAAGACTCATCCTGCTAAAAGGTATTTTATGCAATTTTCATTCTTGGTGCAAAATCTTCCTTCTTAAGATAGAGACAAAAAACAGAGGGGCAAACAGACAAATAGACAGGGAGAGAGACAGAGAGAGAGAGAAAGAGAAAGAGAGAGAGACAGTGCCAAAGCTTTTTTCATCGTGGAGGCTTTGAGGCTTTGTCATAAAAAGCAATGAAGTACACTCTAAGACAGCCTTTTGCCCTTCCTCTGATGCAAATTCTTATCAAATCATTTTTTTTCTTTAGTAGGCATATTAGAAGCATAACATGTAAGCATGTGGGAATAGGAAGCTGGAGAATTACAAAAAAAAAAAAAATTTAGCTCTGACCATCAACATCCAGTCAGTATGTGGGAAGTAAGTCAGGGTGGAGTGAGGTTAGAGCCACATTCTAGCTGAGTCAAGGCCACTTCAGCCCAGGCTGTGCTCAGAGTCCCTTTCACCCCCTCCCAATAGTCCCTGTGCATGGGAGTCCCCAGTACAGGTATGGATTGACAGGCCTGGAAGTGCATCTGCTCCCGGGGTTGCCAGGATACTGGACATACCCTGGGGTGGGGAAGGCCTCCTTCCAGGTCCTAAAGGCCCTGCTCAAATGAGAGAACAAAGCACCTACACAGAAGCTCAGGCTCTTGGCACCCAGCATAGGAGCCACTGTCACCATACACAGGTGGGGACCTCCAGCCGGTGGGCAACACGAGATAATGCAAACAATATTCTTCATAAGAATGCAGCTGTCTCTAGGAAGAGCAAGCTTGTTGGGGACCCTGAAACTATAATGTCTCATCACTTATGTGACCCATTTCTCTCGTACTGGCAGCTATTTATTAAAACTAGTTATGATACAAATTCTTTGTCATCTTTGTAGTTCTGTTTCCAGCTTTCACAGTGTTTTGGATACATCAGGGTAAACTCAGACAGTGGTCACCAGGGCCCTTTAGGCTAAAAATAAGCCTGTCTTATTTGATACCCCTGAATTATGCCTACTTCCTTGGCATAAGGTCAGAATTTGAAAAGTAAACAGAGAATCAGATATAGTCACTAAAATGGAGATAACAAGTCTGATATAGAACAGTTAAAGACGAGGAGACCATTCTACTGTGTATGCCCTTAAGATATTTATACTTGACATAGCTACATGTATACACAGTCAATATATAAGGAAAAATGCTGCCAGTGCAGAACACATACAGGGCAGACTCTTTTTTTTTTTTTTTTGTCTCCAGGGTTATTGCTGGGTTCAGTGCCTACACTATGAATCTACTGCTCCTGAAGGCTATTTTTTCCTTTTGGTGCCCTTGTTGTTAGTGCTGACATTGCTGTTGGCTAGGAAAGAGAGAAATGGAGAGAGGAGGGGAAGACAGAGACAGGGAGAGAAAGATAGATACCTGCAGACCTGCTGCACTGCCTGTGAAGTGACCCCCTGCAGGTGGGGAGCTGGGGGCTAGAACCAGGATCTTCACTCAGTCCTTGAGCTTTGTGCCACATGTGCTTCAACAGGGCAGAATCTTGTTGTAAGAGGTACACCATGTGCCTGCCAATCTTCATTATAGAGCTCAGGCTCCAGGCATCTGGTCCTTAAACCCAACACTATTCTACAATACCAGCTACTATTGAGGGCATAGGAATAATTAGAACAATATGAACAAGAAAACTGGGATACGGTGCAGTGGAATAAGTGCTAGACTCTTGAGAATGAAGTCCTAAATTCAATCCCCAGCACTGCATATACAGAACAATGCTCCAGTTCTCTCTCTTCCTCATATTAACAAATAAGTAAATTTGGGGGACTGGGCTGTGGTGCACCAGGTTATGCACATATATAACCATGTGCAAGGTTCTGGGTTCAAAGCCCTGCTCTACACCTACAAGAGGGACACTTCCCAAGCAGTGAACCAGGTCTTTCTTCCTTTTTCACTCCATCTTTCTCAATTTCTCTTTCCTATTCAATCAAATAGAAAGAAAGAAAAGTAAATCTAACAAAACAAAGCAATGTGTCTAAATGGTCCTGCTAAAAATGGACTGCATCCAGCTGCCTTGGGACTCTATAGGACACACACACCCCTCCTTGCTAGGTAATGCCCACAGAGGCAGGAAACGCCCATTGAGGTATTTTACGCCCCCAGAGGCAAGAGAAGCCCACAGAGGCAGGAAATGCCTGTTGAGGCATGAAGCGCCCCCAGAGGCAAGAGATGCCCTCAGAGGCAGGAAATGTTCTTTAGCCTGATAGGCCTTGCCCACAGAGGCAAGAAATGCCCCCTCAGGCCTTCCCTTGACATCACACTGGTTCTTGCTGCTCTCTTACTTGTTCCTCCATGTCTTGTGCCAGTTTTTTTGTTTTTTTTTGAAAATGCCTGTACAGTTTTCTGTTCCCCCCACATTCCTGCTACTATGGCCATTAGTTAAAAAGAAAAGGGGGAATTGTTGGTATGCTTCTGGATACTGCTTGTGAAGGCTTCTGTTTTTATTATCACATTGGGTTCCCTTGTGCTGCTTGCTATGTGTTCTGTTTGCATGTCCACTGTTGGTTGGGCACACCCCTGCCTCCAGGATATTGGTTTGGTCTTCTCCCCTTTTCTCTGGGACATCTGGTTTAGTCATCGCTGGTGTGCGCTTCTTCCTTCTCCCCACCCCCTATCGTACGTATTTCCTTTGTTTTTCCTCTTGCTACAAACCAAATGGTTGCCTGCTTTAAATTTCACTTAAAGTTCACAATCACTTCACCATCTTTGATCACATACAAATCGGACTCCATCACCCTGCCTTGTCAGTAACATAACAGTAAGACCCACACACTACTTCCTCATTCTTTGATCACTGTTCCTTACATCAATATTCTGCCCTTCTGTGTTTACCTCACCATGCTGGTTTAACTACCATGTTTTTCTTAATACCTTTAGTTAATTAGCACTCTTGCCTCATAGTAACTAATCACGATGACCTTTCCACTACCCCTATAAATTCTCATCATTCCTTCGATTCCCCCACCAAAAGGGTACTGACCTTTTGGAAACCCATCATCATTGACATATGTGAAAAATGTTCTTTCTTCCACTCTGCTATATAAACCCTGCCTTTTTCTTAATAAAGCGGATTGTTCATACCTTAATTTTCCCCTGGCGGTTCCCTCTGTTTGCGCAGTCTCTTGAGCTGGCACGGGGAAGCCAGTGACTTACCTCTGGTTGCGAGGCCACCCACAGGAATGCCAGCAATATACACTATTATATATTATCAGGTATGTATTAAATATTGTCTATGTATTATATTACCTATTATATACTGTACTTTGGGTAACTGTATGTATATTATTACGTAATTTATATTATTATTATGTAATATGTAGTACCTTGTATGTTAGGGTATTATCAAATTAATATAAGCTTTTAAATTGTAGTTTACACATTATAAACATATAATTATTCATCACTTTTTAGAATTTAACCTGATACACTTTCCACTGTAATATATAATACACAAAATATGTTAAAATACATATTATAAGGAGTTGGGCAGTAGCACAGCAGGTTAAGCACACTTGGTACAAAGAACAAGGACCAGCCTAAGGATCTCAGTTTGATCCCTTGGCACCCCATCTGAAGGGGAGTAGCTTCACAGGTGATGAAGTACATCTGCATTGTGTTTATCTTTCTCTTCCCATCTGTCTTCCCCTCTACTCTCCATTTCTCTTTGTCCTATCCAACAATAACAATGTCAATAACAACAATAAGTACAACAATGAAAAACAAGAGCAAAAAAATGTATATATTATATATATATATATATTTAAAATAAAACATCATCTAGTATACTGCATAAGATACTATATATTGACATTTTGCTATCTCCACTGTTTAAAATCCACATCTAGTAACTTAGTTTTTTTTGTCCCTATCCAGCGTTTGAAGTCCTTACCTTTTTTTATGTTATTGGATAGAGACAGAGAGAAATTGAGTGAGAAGGGGGAGATAGAGAGGAAGAGAGACACCTGTAGACCTGCTTCATCACCTGTGAAGTGACTCCCTTGCAGGTGGGGAGCAAGGGGCTTGAACTTGGATCCTAATAGGTCCTTGCACTTTGTTCCATGTGCTCTTAACCCGCTGCACTACCACCCGACTCCCCTGAAGACCTTACTGTATATGAAAAGATTAGATATAAAGTGGTTGAGGGAAGTGAAGTATGGGGTAGGAAAGAAGGGAATTTAGACCTAAGCAGTAAATATTTGATTAGGTACTTTATGGTGTCTTTAGGCATTTGTACTAGCTTGCTGCACATATAGAGTCTAAATCTAATCACAGCAGACTATTGAGTACTTTAACTTTGAGGTATATATTTTCCCCTAACTGATGTGCACATGTACCCTGTCACTTAGGCCCTAGTCTATATCTAGGTTCTGTAACTTTGTTAGAGAATGTGCCATTTGAAAAGGAACTGTAACGTAATCTTAACTCACTAAAGTCAAAAACCACTTAAAATTCAAATAACATGGGAGTCGGGCGACAGCACAGAAGGTTAAGTGCAGGTAGTGTGAACCAGAAGGACTGGTGTAAGGGTTCCGGTTCCAGCCCCTGGATCCCCACCTGCAGGGGAGTCGCTTCACAGGCAGTGAAGCAGGTCTCCAGTTGTCTGTCATTCTCTACCCCTCTCTGTCTTTCCCTTCTCTCCATATATATTCCATTTCTCTCCATATATATTCTGTTGGCTCTGTTCTTCTAGAGAAGCCTGATTAATGCCATGGAGAAACAGGTCAAATACAACTTGAGGTAGGGGACTGAGGTCATTGTCAGCAGTGATGTCATACTGATAATATGTACTTTCGAATGACCTGGTAAAAATAGCATTTTTTTTTCTGTGCTCTACTTTCCAGGAACACACAACCCTGGTTCAATTAGGAGAAAAGCATCATATGCATCCCAACATAAAGACAATACAAAATACTCAGCCAGCACTCTTCAAAGGTGTCAAGGTCCTGAGATGAAAGATGAGGCAAGAAGTTGCTGAAAGTGAAGCAGATTAAGGAGACAGGCCTGAAAAGGGGAATGGAGCATGCTAGAGCAGATCCTGCAAGGATCCTGCATGACAATGAAGTTTGCACCCCTGAACAAAAATTTAAAGCAACAATAATAACCTAAAATCATCATAATAATAAAAAAACGCAACTGGGAATTCTTCAGAATCTTACTAAGCCACAGGTAGGTGAAGACACATGTGGTCAAAGAGTAGAAAAAGGATGAAGGAGAGATTCTCAGGACATAAGAAGCTATGCTTAGTGACTGCTGCCACCATTTTAGGAATTACAAGGCAGAGTACACTGTTAGTGGCACGAGGGTAGATCTTGAGGCTTAACCTAGGAACTCAATGACAACAGTATATTGGGCTCCCCAGAAGGATTCACCGGTATTAATGGAAAAATTAAGATGAGAACTAAAGCCCTGTGGTTGGCTCAGGCTTCCAAAAGCAGCTAGGCAAATAAATCCTGGCCCACTTCCAAATGCATACGAAATGCATAGCAAGAGATTCACTCCCCAAACAACTAATTTAAGTAAAAATAACAACAAAATTACATGAAAATTTACCAATTACAACTATGTCTTTTTTTAAAAAAAAGATAACTCACTTAGCCACATATTGGTTAGAGGATCAATCCAACAGAAAGTTTATCATCCTCATTATATGTGCTCCCAATATGGTTGCACCCATATACCAAAAGTTTTCTAAGTTCAGAGTAAGTGCCTCTTCAATAACTATGTTATTATCTCCAATATACAGATGAAGAAATTAACATATGAATATATTATTGTTAGTTTTTTTGCAGTTAATAAAAAACTCCTTTATTTACATGTCAACCGATGGGACAAGACCTCAAATAAATCCCTCTCTCCATTGTTACCAGTCATCTCTATCAGGAACACAAAATAGACCCCTTTGTGGGCGCCCTATAAGACCTTGCCCTCAACTTGGATCAACAATGGTAGAGAATGTTCCATCCTCCGAAGGGAGGATGGACAACATACTCTGTGCTACACCAGAGGAAGATGGGTTGATATTGGGGCAGCTTGGAATGTTCCCACTCATGACCACAAAATGTGAGCTCAGATCTACAGGGATGCATAAGTCACATAGGCTCCTAAACTTAATATGGGCTCCAGACCAAATCAAATCAATGGGGTTCACAGTCAACAATATTTATACCCCTTTCATATATTAGGGATCTACTCTCTTCCCTGATCCACCTTTCTGTTCCTTTTCCAGCCATGACATTACCTCCCCAGACAATAACTTGGATCCACATGCATATCAGATTTCAGGCTCAGAGGAAAAAAAAAAACTAACATACCTATAGGCCCTTTGAAATATAACTAAAACATGCCTACTACAAAAGGGAGCTCCTCCCTCTCCTCAACATTTCATCTGTACTATTACAGCTTCTAGGTACATGATTGTTCAAAAATTTGGTTTTGGATGTTAACTCTCTTTTCAGCCACCAGGCTGCAGATGCCCGCATAATGCCAACCAGACTTCCCTGGACAGACAACCCCACCAATGTGTCCTGGAGCTCTGCTTCTCCAGAACCTCAGCACACTAGGGAAAGAGAAATGCAGGCTGGGAGTATGGATTGATCAGTCAATGCCCATGTTCAGTGGGGAAGCAATTACAGAAGCCAGACTTTCCACCTTCTGCATCCCACAATGACCTTGGGCTCATACTCCCAGAGGGATAAAGAATAGGAGAGCTATCAGGGGAGAGGATTTGATACAGAGATCTGGTGGCGAAAATTGTGTGGAGTTGTATGTACCCTTCTTATCCATAGTTTGGTTAATGTATCCTTTTTTAAATAAATAAAATTAAAAGGTGAAGAAATGAAATAAACCACTAAAATAATTATTTTAAAAAATGGCTCTGGAAATGATTTTTTTTTTTTGCCTCCAGGTTTACTGCTGGGGCTCAGTGCCTGCAAAACAAATCCCCATTGTGGATGTGCTGTGGTGAGAAAGGAATAAGAGGCCCAGAGGTAGTCTGAGCATTAACTACTGTAGCAGGGATGTGGGGCTACTCACCCTTTTACCATGGAACTTAAACAATATATGGCATGGCATACACTACAGTGCCTAAGAATACCATGGATTGAGCCACCTATCCTTCCCTGCAGGGGGAAAGCTTCACAAGTACTAAAACAGGACTATGGGGGGTCTCTATCCCCCTCTTCCCAATTTCTCTCCATCTCTAGAAAAAAAATATTAACAAAATAAGCACTAAGTTGCAGAGTGTACCCTGCAGTTCTTAGTGCCTGGCTTCTGGTAATTTAAGTATAGGAATATAAGAAGGTGATTCCAGAGTTTAGAACAAGCCTGTCCAAATATAACTGACTTCTAGAGAAAGCATTCTGTAACACTTTGGAGGATTGAGTTAATGGGATGACAGAAAGGCAGGAAGATAACTGAAGGGAAGGTTAGAATATCCCCAGTAGTCACAAGGAGGGTCCCATAAGTGTAAATCAATCTGAGAAAGTCCAGAAAGAGGTTTGAAGAATAGACTCTGTGGGGTGGTAGGCCTCAAAAATATTGTCATTCTAACTCTTCGAGTAAAACACAATTAAGAAACCCGTGATTTTACTATTTAGCTTTCATGGATGCAGGTCTACTGACCAGTTTAGAGAAACAAATACATGAACAGTACACTGGGTATTTTAAAAGGAGGCGCTGGTGATCTGTTTATATATCCTCTTTGCAGCTCCACTGTCAGGCCAGTATCTGAAGAGAGAAAATCATGCATGGAAAGAGCAGCAAGGAGGTGGCAGGTGCCTGCACTGCTATTGACAGAGAACCATTAGTTCTAGGAGGTTTGATTTCAGTTTTTTTAAAGCCCCCTCATGGCTACCTCTACAGATTATTACTCAATTTAGTTTTTTGTTTGTTTGCTTGCTTTGTTGTTGTTGTTGTTGTTTTGGACAGAGCACTGATCAGCCCTGGCTAGCCCTGGTATTGGGAACTAAACCTGGGGCCTCATGTATCTTGAGACTGAAAGTTTGGAGCTTTAATTCTATTTCCATCTCTCCAGCCCAACACACTCACTATTCTTTTGAAATTACCTTCTGAATATTTCTTGAATAAATCCTGTTATGGCTGGCTTTTATACTGCGGCATCTGTTTAGATACTTAAAATATCTAGGTTCAACCTTCATAGTGATCTGATAACAGTGCTAAACCCATCCACATGTAGGTGTAAAGATACAACTTACTAGCCACAGGCAATACTATATGTATCATTTCATTAAAAAAATTACACATACCATGATGTCAACCTCACTTCCCTGGGCAGACAACTCCACCAATGTGTCCTGGAGCCCCACCTCCCCAGATCCCTGCTCCACTAGGGAAGAGAGAGACAGGCTGGGAGTATGGATCCAACTGTCAATGCCCATGTCCAGCAATGAAGCAATTACAGAAGCCAGACCTTCCACCTTCTGCACCCCATAAAGATCCTGGGCACATACTCCCAGAGAGATAAAAAATATAGAAGCTTCCGATCAAGGGGGTACGATGGAAATATCTGGTGTTGGGAATTGTGTGTGGAATTGTACCCCTTATCTAATGGAATTGTCCTTCATAATTAAATCATTTTTTTAAAAAAGGAGAAAAATACATGTAACATTGAGATTCACAGCTAAAACATCCTTCTTATCTTACACACCTTCCAATGGCCATAGGCTCCCTGAATTACAGTTCATTTAAAATACTCTGTTTTCCAGTTTTAAGCACTTACTTAAGGAGAAAGACACCCTTTGGCAAAGCACCACTCATCTCTCATACAAGCAGTGCTGGTCCAGAAGACAAAACTTCACACATCCAAGTTCAGTGTCACAAAGGCAAGCCTGGGGCTCTTCCTGCTGAGTTATGGCCCAAGCATAAAGACAACCCCACCCTAACCCCCTTTCAACTGACCCCTTGACACTGTCCTCAAGATGTAAGTTGTCTCTTCTCACACTATGCAGTTTCATGCCTTGCTGCCTCTGCATTTGCTGCCTACAACCTCTGAAGGATAGTTCTTGCCCAACTGCCCAAATCCACCTGTCCTCAACCAGGCAGCTCAGTGTTCCTGTCTCCAAAAAGGAACCCACTTCCAGCAGCTTCTCTCCTCTGGGACTAAGCTTTCTACTTTTCACAACACCTCAGTGCCCATCTGCCACATGGCTGATCAGTTTCCTCCCCTAGCAGACTGAGGTCCTGCCTTCCTGGAGTCAAATCTGGGAAACCAGCAGTCCCTGCAGGGTTCTGGCAGGTTCACTGACCTCGCCAGTCACAGGAAGGAATACTTAGGAGACAGCATTTCAAGTGCATGAATGAGCACCACCACATCTGCAAACTGGACAGAGCCAGGTGGGTTCTACAAGGCAGGGAGAAGCCTGTCTTCCTACCTTGTCTGCAGCATCTTCTCTGAGCTTGGTTCTCCCCAGCACTGAGCTGGCCTGGCTAAGGCTGCACTTCTGTCTCGAGGCCCTGCTGAACATGGTCATGTGGGCTGTGGATTGAGGGAAAGGTTGTCTCTGGGTGAGGATGAGCATGAGCTTGGAGTGTGACCCACACCAATGGCAGCAGCAACTCTGCTCTGAGCCCAAGGGGCAGGCCAGGGGCAGGGGCTGCAGTCCCCCATCACCCTCACATGGTGAAGGGCCCATCTCCACCAGCACCCTGAATTTTATTAAGTGTGCTCTTCCTGCATAGTAGGAATAATGATATTTAAGTGCAAGGACTCCAGGATTTTCTCTAAAGGCATTTATTTATTTATTTTCACCAGGATTACCACTAGGACTTGGTGTCTGCATGAATGATGAATCAACAGCTGCTAGTGGTCTTTCTTTTTTAAAATTATATTTACTTATTTATTCTCAATTTTGTTGCCCTACTAGTGGTCATTTTTGTTTTATTTTTGATATATATATATAGAGAGAAATTTAGAAAGGTGAGACGAAAACTCAACAAAAAGAACACAATAAAAATGTCAGAATATACGAGTAGGTGGCTCTCTAAAGAAGAGATACCCCTGGCCCACAGACATAGGCAGAAATGCTCCAGTTCACTCATCATCAGAGATGTGCATATCAAAACCACTTCTGAGATTCTACCTCACACCTGTGATATGGACTCCATCTGTAAAGCAAGAGAAGGCAAGTGTTGAAGAGGATGTGGGGAGAGGGGAACTCTCCTGCACTGCCTTTGGGATGCAAACTGGTAAATTGAGTGAGGAGAACAGTATGGAGAATCCTTAAACAAATAAAAAAGGAAATACCACATGACACAGCAATTCCACTCTTAGGCATATACCCAAAAGATAGAAAAGCACTGGTTCAGAGGGATATGTGCACCCCCACTTTCACAGCTGCTTTAGTCACAATAGCAAATACCTGGAAACAACCAAAATGTCCTTTTGACAGATGCCTAGATGAAAAAAGAGTACTATGCAGTAATCAAAAAGGATGACGTTGTGTCCTTTGGGATAAAGTGGCTGAAACTTGAGAAGATGATGCTCAGTGAAGCAAGTTAGGAGTAAGGACAACTACAGAATGGTTTCACTCATATGTTGAATAGTGAGTCTATATGTGTGGGGAAAAAAAACAAACTGTGAACCTATTTCTGAGACTGTGTGCACACACTAGTGGTTTATCTATGGGTGTGTGGATGGGGACACAGACTGAACCTTTACTAAGAAGACGCTTCAATAAACCCCACTAACTCCTGCCTGCCAGTCCCTGTTCGGGGCGCCAGTTGCTGTTCTAGCTTTGCGGGTGGGAGAGAGACGACCAGGGACTCAAGGCTGAGCTGGAAATGCAGTTCTATCTTTATTGACGAGCGGGGATGCAGTGCAAGCTAGCTCTAATCACAATCCTGTCCTATATATATCTCCTGAGGCGGAAGTGTCAGGAAGAGGAAGTACGTAGGATAGGGGGTGGGGAGAAGGAAAAAGCTAGAACCAGTGGGGATTAATCCAATGCCCTGTATGCAGGGCGGTTCCCAGGTAACACAGTGATTATGTAAATAGACCAGTGTAAGCAGTGCAACAGAAGAGGTCCCTGAGGCAGAATTCCGGAGCAGACCAACACCTGCCCACCTAGACATCCTGCCCCCACCACCAGTGGGTTCTCTTTTGTGGAGGCTAAACTTTCCCAGGCACAGCTCTGCAAGAAAGATAATAGTAACTAAGGCAAACAGACCTTCAGCAATGGGTCCCAGTCCCACCCCTTAACCTTGCAGCCTCTGCGTCTGGAATGATGCCTACTGTTCTCCAGCCTGTGCCCTGATATAAGGCAGTACCGCCCCTTTGTCTGGTGCAAGACTTATGAGAAAGACCTGAGACCCTGGTTCAAGCATAAATAAAAGGCTCCTTTCCTCCTCCACCCACCTCGGCTTCAGTTATCTTGATTATTAATAGTGCTCCTCAGCAACCTCACTCTTGTTCAGACCACAGACCTACAACACAGCTCTACTGTCATGGGGGACATGGCCCAGGGCTGGGCTGGGCTCCGGGATTGGTGGCCATGATGGCACCCTTGATGCAGCCCACAGAGCTGCAGCCTCACTGCTCATGATGGCTCTGCCTGTGCGCACTGTGACAAGGACCACTTGAGAAACCTCAGACATGGCCACACTAAGCAGCTTCTGCTCTTTCCTCTCCTTCCCTGCTGCTGGACAACTCTGTCCTCAGACAGCCTCCCACTGGGTCCTGAAATGTCCAGGCATAACACCCATGGGAGGAGAGGTAGGAGCCCAGCAATGCCCAGGGGGACAGATGGCCACATGCCTCTGAAGCTCCAGTTACCATTCCTTCCACAAGGAACATTTCTGAGCCAGAAACTAACTAGGACAGAACTGTCTGTGGGATTGAAAGTTGTTGGCCTGTTGGTCTCTGTGTCCAGAAGCAAGGGTGAGCCGCCACAGATGACCTACTATGAGATTCTGGCCTCTGGCTTTGAGAAACAGGATTAAGGCTGGTGTTTTAATTCAAACACTAGAGCGCAGCCCTCTCCATATGTGCCAGGGACTGGAAAGAATGGGTTCAATCTCTGTGACAGGCTTTGCCTTTATAGAACTGGAGGCCTATAGAGGAACTGGTCTGACACCAGGACAGCAAGATATGAATCCGACTTGGCTAGTCTAGAGCCAGGTCTGCAACCTCTCTGGGGACAGGGTCATCCATCAGGCATCATTATCAGAGCTGATTATGACTCAGGAAACTCACAGGCCTTCTCCCCGTTTCTCTCCCTCTCTCTATTACACCACACACACACACACACATACCATGCATAAAAATACTTTTCTGTCCAGGTAGTATGTATTCATTTTCTCATTATTATATTTGTGATAACCAAGAGTACATTTTGCTTAAAGGAAAAGCTTTCTTTGAAAGGAAAGAGAAGAAAGAAATAATGAAAGGCAAAGGGGTATAAACTAGTCCTTTCAGTCCTTTGACACTCAGATACTTAATGCACACAAAAAAACAGCGGTGTCTAGAATTTAAAAAATAGTATCCGGTAAAAAAAAAAGATAATGTACCTGAGACACCTTTCCTTTGTAGATAAACTAAAATAACCCTTTATAGTGAATCTAATATATTGTCTTGATAATGACTTATTACTTATTTCTAAATGTATAGAGATTGCTCATGCAGTACAAGCACAAGTGTGTTATATAGAGGGATATAAGTGGATCTGTAAGTTTTTGTACATCTGTTTTCATTCATTTATATTATTACTATCTTAGAAAATATTGAGGAAGATTGAGAGCCTAAGGGAAGGAAAAAGAGAGTAGCAAGAAAAAGGAGAGAAAATCCTGGAAGACAGACCTAAAAAGATGACTCAAACTGTGTCCAGTGATGCTGGATCTGTGTTGATGGATGGATCGGGGATGTTTTTAGATTTCCCTAGTGTCTCAGGCAATCCAGGAAGTGATACAGTAAGTGTATGTATTAGGCATGGACTCTATTCTGAGACTGGAAAGAAGTAGGATCCAGATTCCCATTAGAAATAAACACTCTGCAGGTGGCACAAAGCACAAGGACCGGCATAAGGATCCCGGTTCGAACCCCGACTCCCCACCTGCAGGGGAGTCGCTTCACAGGCAGTGAAGCAGGTCTGCAGGTGTCTATCTTTCTCTCCTCCTCTCTGTCTTCCCCTCCTCTCTCCATTTCTCTGTCCTATCCAACAATGACAACAACAATAATAACTACAACAAATAAAAAAAAACAAGGGCAACAAAAGGGAATAAATAAATAAAATAAAATTAAAAAAAAGAAAGAAACACTCTGTTTCATCCCACAGTGTCTAACCATCAATACCTGCTTCAGAACCAGGTTATTTTGAAAGAAGACAGGGATGTTTTTGACCAGCTTTTTAAAAATTTCTTTAGGAGCCATTTTCTCCATACCATTCTAATACTCTCCCATCAATAATTATGTATTGAAAAAGTGTATTAGCTTGCTATGTAGTATGACCAGACTAGGATGTCTAGTTAAATAATTTTATTATTCTGACTTTTTTCTTTTTTTTTTAACCACCAGTGTTATTGCTGGGGGTCATGCCTGCACTATGATTCCATTGCTCTCCGCAGTCATTTTTTCCTTTTCTAATTTGCCACGCCAGAGAGATATAGACATGGGGAGAGAAGGATAAAGGCAGACATCAGCAGCACTGCTCCACCACATGGGAGGTGTTCTCAACTCCCTCCCCCACCCAGGAATAGGGTCCAGGGACTTAAAACCAGGTAGTACCTGGGCTCCTGTGTGTGCACTACCAGGTGCACCACTGCCAGGCCCCTGGTGACTCTTGCAACAAATACTGTCCATTAAAAGGCAGAAGCCTGAAAGACAGTATGTGACAAGACTCAGTGCCCTCTCTGCTTTCTGTCTTTACTCATGAAGGCGTCTTTGGATGTAGGACTGTATGTAAAGGAAACATTTCCATGGTGAGGTACATCATTCTCCTCCTGGACTTAAGACTGGTTGGGCTTTCTTCCTTCTCTCCTTCTATAATGCTCTCAACTAGAAAGTGGGCCTGGTGACCGCCTGTCTCTCCACCTCCTGTCAGCACACAGAGTGTCCACTTGAGCTCGTCATTCAACACACTGCTATGTCACAGATCTATTTGCTGGGGGGGGAGGGTGTATCCCAGGACTTGTACAATCTGTCATCAGGCACCATCCATCAGAGCTTCTTGGTGGCAATGGACCAGAAAAGTAACATCATCACCACCATCAGTGATATGGAAACTTTACTGGAAGTACTCCACCATATACCACACACCCATGGGCCCAATTTGGCCAAATCTTCTCCTCCTCAGTGCCTTGAGCTCACCCCTAAGTCTGTGATGGCCTCCGGGGACAGGGCCGCCCCAAACTGCTCCTGTACAATAGCTATTATCCAGGAGACCCCTGCTTTCCCTCTGAACATAGCGGTGGAGTTCATAAGCTGTTTCATTCTGGTTCTAGAGAAGTTGAAGGCCACCAGTACATCCTTAACCTTCTATCAGGCCCTGTAGACTGTCTACCTTCAAACTTGGGGGATATTCATATAAGATGTCCTAGAGTTTAGGATTGCTATCTAAGCCAGTACCTGAAAGACTCTGTTTCCAGTAAGCTATCTGGCAATTTCTCACACATAACTGTAAAAAAACCAAGGCAGAGGGCAGCCAGTGCTCCTCCACATTTCCTGTCTTAACCTTTTGTAGGTTCCTTGGGCATGAAAACATGTGCTCTCATCAGGGTGAGCCACCAACCAGCAAACCTGTGGAGTTTATCTGTGGTTGGCTGTCAGGAGCTGACCAGCCCCTGGGGCTCAATCTTGAAACTTGAGGCCAGAAAATGCTGCCTCCTGCTGGATCCTTTCCCTCTTTCTCATCTGCAGAATCTCATTTGCAGACAGAACTATGCAAAGAAAAATGCATGTTCCAATCTTGGCCCCAAATGTATGAGACAAAGTTATTACTCAATGGCTATATGAATGACATATTAAGATGTAAGAGAGCACTTATTGGTGTTTCTCTAGGCTGTAGAGTAAAAAGCTGTCCATTTAATTGCTTCATTATGGGGCTGACGATAGTGCACCCAGATAAGCACACACAGTACATGGTCCAGGGCCCAGATTCCAGTTCCTGCTCATCCCTGCAGCAAGGAGGCTTCACAAGTGGAGCAGGTCTTAGGGGTCTCTATCTCTCTTTCTCTCTCTCTCTTTCTCTCTCTCCATATATATTCCTCCCTCCCTTCTCTTCTGAATTACTTTTTGTCCTAGCCAACAAAATAGGGAAGAAGAAAAGAAAAAAGGTTAAAAATGGCAACCAGGAGCAGTGGATTCCTAGTGCCTACACTGAGCCCCAGCGGTTATAACCTGGACACAAAGAAGAGAATGGATCCCAAATGTACTAAGGAAACTCAAACTATTTATTACGATACTTAACTCTGGACACACAAAAAGTGTTGTGTAGCGAGTCAGGCGAGAGCACAGCAGGTTAAGTGATTGTGGAGCAAAGCGATAGGACTGACTAAGGATCCTGGTTCAAGCCCCAACTCCCCACTGCAGGGGAGTCGCTTCACAGGCAAGTGAAGCAGGTCTGCGGGTGTCTATCTTTCTTTCCCTGTCTCTGTTTCCCGACCTCTCTACATATCTCTCTGGCATATCTAACAACAATGACATCAATAACAACAATAATAACTACAACAACAAAGATCAACAATAAAGATCAACAAGGACAACACAGGAGAAAATAGATAAATACTAAAAAATAATAAAAAAGTGTTGTGTAAATTTGGACCCAGATGCATCTCTAAAGTATGGAATGGAATAATTCCAAAGATCTAAAAAACATAAACCAGAGAAAGAATCATTTTAGAAAATATTGCTGAATGCCTCCAGCTGACAATGTACATGTACTTTGAATTTCTGATTCTTATTCAACATTATGCACTGTTATAAGTTGATCATTCACAATTAAAATATGTGAATGTATCTATTGGAAGAATCTCCTTTCTAAGTACTTGAAGAAGAAAACTGAGTGAGTGTTGTTCATTTTGCTGCCCTGTGTAGGTGATGAGTGCCCTCAACTAGCTGAATCCCAAAACTGCAGCTAAAGCAAATCTGTCTGAACCTTTTAGAGGTGAAGTTCCAATGAGTCTCTGACAAACAAGGGAAGTGAATGACATCATGGCCACCTGTCTGTGCTTTACCGTGTGCCAGCAGCATGAAGGAAATCTAGCATATGTGGTCCATTGCCTCCTTAATATTTTCATCCTTCCTTATGGCAAAGACAAAGATCTCTCTCATTTTTCCTGGATTGAGTGAGGAAAAGCATTGTTCAAGCATCACATCATTAGCAAGAACGTCATATTTTCCTTCAAATAGTTTATAAGATATTAAGGGAAGGTAAGAAAGAAAGAAAGAAAAGTCTGAGGAACCACTCAGCCTGGTCATGCACTCAGATGATGCAGCAGGTGAGAACAGGCTTGTCCCCACCTCTCTCCCACACAAGCAGACACAGACACAAACACACTGTCTGGTGCTCAACACCCTGATTTTCCTGACCAGTGATTCTCTCACTGATGTTAATCTGGATGTTTCTCATCTTTGATCAGGTGGAGTGCATCCTACAGAGTTGTTTAAAACAAGAAGTGGTGGAAGGCTGGAGTGCACCTGGCTCAGAGCACTAGTTACAAGCTGCTGGGTTCAAGACACGGGTCCCCATGAAGAGGAAGAGCTTCACAAGTAGTTGAAGCAGTGCTGCAGGTGTCTCTCCTCTCTCCCTCCATCTCCTTCACTCTACTTTTTCTGTCACTGTCCAGTGAACTATATATAAAATAACAAAAAAGGGAGTCCAGCAGTAGCGCAGTGGATTAAGCACAGGTGGAGAAAAACAAAAGGACCAACATCAGGATCCTGGTTCGAGCCCCCAATTCCCCACCTACAGGGGAGTAACTTCACAGGTGGTGAAGCAGGTTTGCTGGTGTCTTTCTCTTCCCCTCTGTCTTTCCCTTCTCTCTCCATTTATCTCTGTCCTATCTAACAACAAAAACAACAATAATAACTACAACAATATAACAACAAGGACAACAGAAGGGAATAAATAAATAATAAAATTAATTAATTAATTACATAATTTTTAAGAAGTGAAAGACTTTCATGTGTGTCTGGAGTACTTTCCAGGTTCAATCCTACTGACAAAGGCCTAAGCTGATCAATGCTCTTATCCTTCTCATTAAGATAAATAAATTGATTAATTAATGAATAAAAGAGAAAACATACCAAGAAGCTAAGGCATCTATTCTAGGATACATCAAGTCCTCCAATAGTTCCTTGAATGTGTGTCTTTTACACTAGAGTTGAAGGACATCAAAGAATGTCCACAACTCATTTGCCAATGGATTCATTCTTTCAAAAATGGTTTCATGAAGATAACATTGCCGTTGTGTATGTACACACGGACAGACACACACACACACACACACACTCCTGGTAATAGTATGTCTGTGACAGCATCCATGTGAATATCCTACAGTGATATTTACTCTGTTTAGAATTATATAATTAGATGACCACTGCATGAAATAGGGGCAAGGTTTCTGGAATCTCTATTATTTCCAATAAAAGCATGGAAGTCTATAGTCATCTCAAAAGGAAAAGATTAAAAGACTCAAATCTGTAGGTGCAACTGGCTTCAGAGGGTCACTCTGTCAACTCTGTTATGACACTGACCTTTTACCACTGACATCACAGCCCAGGGTCCCTGGCTACAGTGGAATCTTCAGTCTTGGAGACTGAGCTGAATAGTGCACACAGTGCTGTGCCCAGCTCTCTCATTCGCATCAAGGAGTGAAGAGTAGAGGATGTCTGTGTCTACCAGAAACTCTTCCAGGCTTTCAGGGTGTCTGGGCTGGCTGCCCTGCTTATGGTAGAGTCTGTTCACATGCCCTGTGTGACCAGCAGAGGAGGAGGAGGGTGGTCCCAGGAGGTCCTCTGTGTGATTCCCACTGACAGGATCCTCAGCTTCAGCCCTAGTCATCAACAGTTACTTGTGCTCATGAGATTCCCTTCTGCTGATGCCAGAGAGCAGGATTGACCTGTTAGGATCTGAGTCCTGTGGGCTTACTCTGGGCAAGCTAAGGAATAGCTTTCTATGTCCTTGAGTTGAGAAACATTTGAATGTTTGGTTTATTCTCGGCTGATCATGGGTTTCCTGCCCCCCTCAAGCCCAAAGTGATGACTGGCTTAAAGGAGATTAGAGTCAGTTTTCCAGAATCCTGTTATCTAAGTGTGTATGTTAACCTGAGACCACAATGGAATGACTTCTTCACATTCTTGGATCTATGCAATCTGATCCCTATAGGTCACACATAGATCCATTTAAAATTATTTTTATGAGAGAGGAAGAGAGAGAGAACAAAAAAGAAAGAAAAGAAGGAAAGAGAAAAGAAAAGGGGAGAGGAATGGGTAGGAAGAGAGGCAGAGTCACTGAGGCAAAAACTGCAAAGGATACTTGGGGTTGATTATGTTCCGCAACACTCTAGACATTGTGCTGCCTTCAGGCCTTGGCCCTGTGTCCCTGAGTTGGTTCTTTGAAACATTTCTCATCCTCTCTCCTTTGACCTCTTAGTGTCCCCTTACATTTTTTTATCCTTATATTTTGGGGTAAGTGTTAATTCACTACAGTGTGATTTGTTGACACAGGGTGTCTGCACAATACTCTCACCCCCACTCAGATCCTCTACCAGCACCAAGCACCAGGGCCCCAATACCCTCACTTCCCCTAACTCCCTCTCAGTGTCTCCTTTCTACCAGGTCCTGAGACTCTGCTACTTCCTTGTCCCCTGACACTGAAGTGGCAGGCCCTGTGCCCTATCCTTTAAGCTTCCCTCCATTACCACCAGCCCTGAGTGACCTCAACTCTCACAGGAGCTCTGTGGAGCTCAAGACTCCTGAATTGGGTTGCTGAGCCCTTCTGGGGAACTAGACTCCTCTGTAATGCTCTGTGAGTGCTGACATCAGCAGGAGCCCCTGTGTCCTGCCTGCCAGTGACAAACTGCCCTGTGGGTCTGCTCTGTTGCAGCTCTTCTGTGGAGGAGGTTGGTCCAGAAGAGAAGAACCTAGTGTTGCCTCATGGCCATATCTAGTTCTTTGGCTCTGGCAAATTCCAGAAGGGTGGGAGGTGGCAGAAAAGGCAACTGATCTTATATTCTAACGTGCTGCTTATCTCCAACACAAAGTATGTACCTGCTCACCCTGAAGTTGGTGTAAAGCACCAAAGTAAAAAACTGGGGTGGAGGAGTGGGGGGAAATACAGGTCTTGGAAAAGAATGACAGAGGACCTAGTGGGGGTTGTATCATTATGGGGAAACTCTCAGGGAAAACTGAGAAATATTATGCATGTACTATTGTAGTTATTGTCGACTATAAAACATTAATCCCCCCAATAAAAATTGAATAAAAGCAAGAAACCCACCATCTCCTCAGGAGAAACTCAGCTGCTCACAGATCTATGGGATACAAGCTTACAGTGCTGTGCTCTATTCCCTCTCCAGGTACAAGAGTCACTTCAGAATCACTTCCGAATCAAGTACTCCGTGCCCCTGATGGACATGCGGGTGGAACCCAACATGAGGAAAGCCACGAGAGCCCGCACATCGCTGGTCCTGGGCTGAGCTGACCGCAGCTTCGTGGTCTCTTTTCAGTAAGACTGCAGTCAGGCTCTGCCTGTCTCCTCATGACTCTCAGGGGGAGCACAGCTCCATCTGGGAGTCTATTAGCCACACGTGCTCTGACCCCCACAAGGACAGCTGTGTGCTCTCCCTTGTCCCCCAATGGATGATTCAGGCAAACACATGTAGCTGCTAAGACCCCTGCAGGTGGGGACCTGGGGCTTGAAACCAGGTCCTTGTGCATAGTAGCACGTGCAGTTAACCACCAGCACCACCAACTGAGCCCAAACCCAATTTCTCCTCCAATTATAAGATTTCCTTGCCAACCCAGAAAACTATTAAAGAGCAACATACTTTTGCATATACAGAGTGGTTTGGATTGCTCCCTGTGGATTATTTCCCCCTGGAATGGGTGACTCTACTAATTAAAGAGAAAATAACAAGCTCAAGTTTTCTTTATGATACTGGACCAAAGGCAAGCTAGGAGGGACCAGGCAGTTGTGTACCTGGTAGAGTGCACATGTTACCATGCAAGAGGACCTGGGTTCAAGTTCTGAGTCCTACTTGTGGCAGGGGGAGCTTAATGAGTGGTGAGGCAGTACTGCAGGTGTCTCTCTATTTCTATGCCCCTTTCTCCCCCGTTTCCCCTCTATCAAATCAAATGAAAAAGAAGAAAATGACAGCCAGGAGCTGTGGAGTCATGATGTAGCCACCAAGTCCAGTGGCAAAAGAAAGTTCGTTGAGTATCATTTGTTTTCTGGAATTGCAGTACAATAGCTATGACATTTACTATGGGGGACTAAGACATTCTCTTACCCACATTTTTAGTAGTGACTGAATAATAGTTAATAAACTTATCCAAGTATAGGGGTAGAGTTGCATGCTCATCCCACTCCAAAGCCCTGTGTTTCCCATAAGAGATAAACCCATAATTCTTGAGATAGCTTGGCACTTCCATTGGGGGGGAGGGGCTGGAGCTGATTATGTTTAATGAATTGAGGTGGTGAGAGCTACTAGGTGGTTTCACACATTTAGGAATATAAAGAAATGAGTCATGTGAACTTGAACAAAGTAATTCGGAGTATCTTCTCCAATTTGTAAATGTACTTCTTTCACTAAGTTAGAATCTTTCAGTCATGTGACCTTGGATATTTTTTCTTTCCCATCTTAAATCTTTCCCCATTTTCAGATATGGGACACCATCTTCTTCCCTTGGAGTTTTTTTGTCTCTTTGTTTTACTATTGATACATACAGAAAGAAATTGAGTGGGGAGGGGAGATAAAGAAGGAAAGAGACAGAGTCACCTAGAGCACTGCTTAACTACTCATGAAGTTTTCCCCTTAAGGTGGGGCCTAGGACTTGAATGTGGGTCCTTGTCCATGGTAATGTGTGTACTTAACTAGGTGTACTGCCTTGCCTGGCCCTGAGGAGGGTTCTTTCTTTCTTTCTTACTTTTGCTTTTTTTCCAGAGCACTGATCAGCTTTGGCTTATGGCCTATAGTGGTCCGGGGGGTTGAACCAGGGACTTTGGAGCCTCAGGCATGACAGTCTCTTTGCATAACCATTATGCTAGGAGATCCCACTATGCTATTCTCATGAGATCCCACTTACAGATATACTAGACCTATGGATACTGTCTGCATGCCCCTTGGATACTGTGTGCTCTTTTTACAATTTTTTATTGCATTAGGATGCAATCATTTTTAATGATTTATCACAAACCAATTCCTCCTTAATTTCTCATCTTCATTAACAGCCTCATGTCAATAATAAGACCTTCTGGCAGAGTAGTGGCACCCAATCCTGGGTTCTAGCACTTGGTAAGGTGTGTGCCTAACCAGCTGCACAACTGCCTAGCCCTCTTTTTTTATTTCTTCTTTTGCATAATTTGAAAATCTGCATCATGTCATGGTTGGCCTTCACTCTGCAGCACTGATGCCATTTTCCAATTTCTTCATACACCAGGCAATGCTTCTCCTCAAGTGGAGGGGGCAGTTCAAAGCATTTGATTTGGATTTCTCTCCATACAGATGGTTAATATCACCATGAAAATGGAATGTCTCCACTGCCTGTGACTGAGGAGCAGTTTCAGGAACAGGAAGTCTCTGGCTTGGCTTCCAGCTACCAGGAGTCCTTCCTGTTGGAGCAGCTATTTGAGGACACCCCCAGTTAGTTCCTCCTCAAGCACAGACCCCAGGTCAGGGCCAGCAGAGGAGAGGGAAATTGAACACTCTGCTTCAAGTGCCACCTCTCTGGCCATTTCTCCCTCCTGAAAACAAGCTCATGACACTGAAAACCAGCCTCACTGGGGAGACGGGTCCAGAATATACACCAGAACTAATAGTGACCCAGCATAACTTCTACTTCCAAGTTTCGAAGTGACATTTTTAAACAAGCAAGTACACGTTTTCCAAAATAAAAATTTCAAATTTTCTAAAATATCATAATATGTTTTTGTCAAAATAAAAAAAAATGAAAACCTGTGTACACTACTACCACACCTGAAAATTAAACAAGTTGAAGTTCAGGAGTCGGGTGGTAGCACAGTGGGTAAAGCACAGGTGGCACAAAGCAGAAGGACGAGTGTAAGGATCCCAGTTAGAGCCGCCAGCTCCCCACCTGCAGGGGAGTAGATTCACAAGTGGTGAAGCAGGTCTGCAGGTGTCTATCTTTCCCTCCCCATCTCTGTCTTCCCCTCCTCTCTCCATTTCTCTCTGTCATATCCAACAACGCCAACAAGAATACTAACTACAACTAAACAAGGGCACAAAAGGGGAATAAACAAATGAATAAAAAGTTAAAAAGCTCGGGAAGGCAATAAAAAAAGATAGAAACATGGAGTTGGGCAGTAGAGCAGCGGGTTAAGGGCATGTGGCTGAAATGCAAGGAGTAGTGTAAGGATCCCGGTTCTAGACCCCAGCTCCCCACCTGCAGGGGAGTCACTTCACAGGCAGTGAAGCAAGTCTGCAGGTGTCTATCTTTCTCTCCCCCTCTCTGTCTTCCACTCCTCTCTCCATTTCTCTCTAACCTATCTAACAAGGACAACAACAATAATAACTACAAAAATAAAAACAACAAAGGCAACAAAAGGAAAAATAAATACATAAAAAAATTTAAATGCACCTTAAAAAATCTTTTTTAAAAAAAGATGGAAACAATGATTTCAGTCCCAAATCACTGAGCATGGGAGTTTTTTTAATATATATTTTTCAATAGTGACCCACTTTTTTTTATGCTACTTATAAATATAATCAACATTATAGTTTCTTTTGCACCTCCCTGATAATAACTGAACAAGTGTAATATTTTTATGTATTTATTGACACTTGTACTTTTTCTGTACCCTATTCATAATATTTGAAATCCTCTAAAGGCCAATGTGTCATTTTCTTCTTGATGTTTCATTGTTGTTGTTAATGCTATGGCTTCTGCTCATTAGCTATAGGACTCTATCATCATTATCAACTGTCTTAATTTAATTTTTATTTATTTTATTCATATATTACTAATATATCATTTATGTTATTTTTACTATTAGCGACAAGACTCTAACATCATAATCAGCTGTCTTTATTTTATTTATTCATTTTGAATGTATGTAGAGACAAAGATGAAGAACCGAGGTGCAGAACTGTTCTACTATTTCTAAAACTTCCCCCCTCCCTGCCTCGCGGGTGGGGACTGGGGTTGGAACCAAGGTTACCAACATGGCAACTTAAGTACTCTACTGGGTGACACACAAACTGCCCACTTTTCTCAATTTTTAAGAACTTCCCATAGTCTTGAATACTCAGATTGTCTCCAGGCATGTCACTCATCTGACTTCCTTATCTTTCACTGTCCCTGCTGGGGAGCCAGCATAATGGTTCTGCATGTCACAGGCTTTCATGCCTGAGGCTCTGAAGTCCCTGGTTCAATTATCAGCTCCACCATAACCTGGAGCTGAGCAGTGCTTTGTTCTTTCTCTTTGTATCTCTCTCATTAAAAATATAAATTATTTTTAGGGTCCAGGCAGTGGTGCACCTGGTTGAGCGCACTTTACAGTGCACAATAACCCAGGTTCAATTCTCTGGTCTCTGCCTGAGGTGGGGAAAGCTTCAAGAGCAGGGAAGCGGGGCTGCAGGTACCTCTCTGTCTCTCCCCTTCTCCATCTCCCCCTCCCCTCTAGATTATTAATTGTATGCTAATCCCAAGACACATGCACAGCTATGTTTATATAGCTATATAGTTGGTAAGTCTAATGTGGAACCAACCTAAACACAGAAAACTAGATAACCACGTTAGAATGGGGCATGGCTGGTGATGCACACAGCTGAGACTGCTCTTACCATACACAGGGAACTGGGTTTGAGCTCCTGCTCCCCACCAGCAGGGAGGATGTTTAATGAGTGGGGAAGTAGGTTTGAAAGTCCCTCTCTATATATATCTCTTTTCTTTTTTTATTTAATTCCCCCCCAAAGATAATTGCTGGGGCTCAGTGCCTGTACTACAAATCCACTGTTCCTGGAGGCTGTTTTTTCCTTTTGTTGCCCTTGTTGTTTATCTTTGTTGTAGTTATTATTATTGTTATTTCTGTCATAGTGGTTGGACAGGACAGAGAGAAATTGAGAGTAGGGGAAGACAGAGAGGGGGAGAGAAACATAGACACCAGCAGACCTGCTTCATCCCCTTGTACAGTGACCCCTCTGCAGGTGGGGAATGGGTGGCACCAAGTGGATTCCTAAACTGGTCCATAAACTTCCTGCCATGTGCTCTTAACCAACTACACCGGTCCCCCTCCCTTTTTTCTTCCCACTCACCTCTTAATTTCTCTCTGTTCTAAGACATAAAACAGAAAATTAATGACCATTACTTATACTACCACACCACTGATAAACTTGATGATAATAATAATAATAATTTCAAGTATATACTTAATATGAAAATATTTTGCAATTTAAAAAAGAGATAGTACCATGTCCTTTTGGACAAAGAAGATAGAAAATTGGAACAAATGAACTTGGAAAAAAGTGAAAGAAATAGAAGCAGCCAAGCTGACTTCTAAGATTTTGTGAAAACTATGGCGGTTCCTCTTGTGGACAGAAGTACAGAACTTTGGCAATGGGTTTGGTGTGGAATCACGGCTGTCCATATTATAATCTTATAAAGCATTACTAAATCCCTAATACAAATGTCAAAAAAGATATTTAGTTATAACTATCATTTTCCCCCTTTATGCCTCTGGTCTTTTAAAAACAGTTTTAGCACTTTTAACTCGGGAAGACTAAGTGCCATTGCATAGCAGAATAAATTTAAACCTGTAAGTTACAAAAATAAAAACAACAAAAAATAACTACTTATCATAATCAGAAAATCCCTTGGGAAGGAAAAACAGACATTCACAGAGCCAGAGCAATCTCTATTTATACTAATATGAAAACAGAAAAGAGAAGCATGAAAAGTTGTTTGTGGCTACTGGTGATTTAACAACTGCACAGCATTAGACACGACTTAGGCTCTGAGAGAGGAAAGAAAGCACACGTCTTCTGCCCACCAGAAACCACAATTCAGGTGTAAACAAGCATAATGTTAGCAACATTCAAGCAGCAGTGATTCTAAAGAGTTACCGATGGGCTTCAAACCAATGGAAGTCATGATGCTGACAGTACAATGGAGAAAAGAATTCTAGTGGGTCTGAAAAGAGAAGAGCACCGAGCCTCCTTTAAAGAATACTTAGACTCTGATAAAAACATAATAAAGGGAGGAAAAGCACAGGTGTCACAATGAGTTCCATGAAGCTTTCTTGACACAGTAAACTGACCTCCAAACCCAGCTTCAGCTCACAACACCTACATGGCAGCACTCAGGGCTGCTCCTGGCTCCTTCAGGTCCCTGCACCAAACCTTGGTGCTACAAGTCCATTTTGCAAACACAACTGCAGTGACTGGGAGGCAGCATAGCGGTTACACAAAAGGCTTTCATGCCTGAAGCTCTGGAGTCCCAGTGGAACCTCTGGCATGACCACAAGCAGAGCTCAGAGGTGCTCTGGTTGTTTTTAAAAGCAGAATTATTGTGACCCAGGAGGGACCTCAGAAGTCACAAAGCAGGGCCTGCAAGCATAGGATCCTGAATTTGGTTCCAGCACTGAATGTGCCAGAATGATGCTCTGGTATGTTCTCTTGAGAAGAATTTGACACAAAGAGTTCACTGTTCCAGCAGGTGTAGAGAGCACATTGGTTCTGCAAAAAGACTCTCACACCTGACACTCCAAAGTCCCAGGCTCAGCAGCTCACACCACCATAAAATGAGCCAGAGTTGAGCAGTGCTCTGGTATAATAAATAAAACAAATAAATAAATAATACATAGAGACAAAGAGAATGAGGGAGGAATAATAAAGAAAAGGGAATTTATAATAAAGAAAAGAAATGTCCATGATCTAGAAAACTGAATTTTCACTAATTTGTAAAGAGCAGCTATGCCTATAACTGGCATCCACACAAAGCTCAGAGGTGCTCTGGTTGTTTTTTTTTTAATATTTATTTTATTTATTCCCTTTTGTTGCCCTTGTTGTTTTATTGTTGTAGTTATTATTGTTGTTGTCGTTGTTGGATAGGACAGAGAGAAATGGAGAGAGGAGGGGAAGACAGGAGGAGAGAAAGATAGACACCTGCACACCTGCTTCACCGCCTGTGAAGCTACTCCCCTGCAGGTGGGAAGCCGGGATTCGAACCAGGATCCTTATGCCGTTCCTTGTGCTTTGCGCCACCTGCGCTTAACCCGCTGTGCTACAGCCTGACTCCCTCTGGTTATTTTTAAAAGCAGAATTACTGAGACCCAGGAGGGAGCTCAGAAGTCAGAAAGCAGGACCTGCAAGCATAGGATCCTGAATTTGGTTCCAGCACTGAATGTGCCAGAATGATGCTCTGGTATGTTCTCTTGAGAAGAATTTGACACAAAGAAGTCACTGTTCCAGCAGGTGTAGAGAGCACATTGGTTCTGCAAAAAGACTCTCACACCTGACACTCCAAAGTCCCAGGCTCAGCAGCTCATACCACCATAAAATGAGCCAGAGTTGAGCAGTGCTCTGGTAAAACAAACAAACAAACAAACAAATAATAGAGAGAGACAGAGAAAAGGAGGGAGGAATAATAAAGAAAAGGGAATTTATAATAAAGAAAAGCAATGTCCAATATCTAGAAAACTGAATTTTCACTAATTTGTAAAGAGCAGCTATGCCTATAACTGGCATCTAAAGTCAACCTATCCTCATTCCAAGACACTGTTTTGCAAATGCTACCTGTGAAAAAACAGTTTAAAATAATGTGGAAAATGAACCCTTGAACACACATAGTTCACCAAGTAGAGCAGGCTGCCCAGAATTGGGCCATGGCCCTACATGGGAAGAGAATGGACCAGGAGAAGTTTCAATGCAGTCAGTATGCCATCTGTCTCTCTTCACCTCTCTTGTCCCTCTGTCTGAATGAAAAAGCAGCCTAGAAGTGGTGAAATCAAGCATACAGGAGGTCCTAGATCCACAAGGTTAATAATGCTTGAAGTATAAATGCAGTTCAATTCCACTTAACTAGAGAGGGACATTCACTGATGGAATGAAAAACCATAAATGTAAATAAAGCCCTCACACTTCAGGATTATGCAGTACATAAAACAATCTTAAATGTTTCTTAGAACACTGAGTTCCTTAGCGAAAACTTCTCATACAACTATGTGTATGTGTATATATACAGATACACACTTCCTTACAAGCTGAGATTCATTCATGATGCTACCTAATCAAGGATGGTTTTTGTATTGCTACAGCCTTTGAATATTTCCTATGACTAATAGCACTAAGTTAATACTTTAAATTCTTGGAACTAAAATAATTCTAGCAGAGACACCAGATATACTGCAAAACCTTTCTAGAAGGGATTTCAGAAGAGTATTAATCCTTACTGTGTTAGGGCATTCATAGTCCTGACTAAATGGAGTTTTCTCATGTGTGCCTGGAATGGTCTTCTAATCCTTTTTTTAAAATTAATTTTATTTATTTTTTTGAGAGCAATGCAGAGAGAGAGACACACACACACACAGAGAAACACCAGAGCACTGCTCAGCTCTGGCTTATGGTGGTGTGGGGGATTGAACCTGGGACTTAGGAGCCTCAGGCATGAGAGTTTGTTTGCATAACCATTATGCTCTCTCCCCCACCCTGTATTATCAACTTTAAGAGAAAGGAAACAACAGTAACTCACTCCCTGGCCCATGTTAGAAAAGGTTGTTACCCACTAGATGATGAGACAAGGATCGGCAGAGTAATTGAATTCCAGCCAAAGCCAAATGGGCAAAATCTAAAACACATGAGGTATTTGTAAAATTAAGAACAATACATTTGGGAATATAAAAATAAATGACTGAGAGGCTATTACTATGCACTATATACTGATCTAAAAACTGTATTCTACAGAACTTCAGTTTAATCCTAACAATACATAAGTGAGCCACCTGAATTAGGAAAGTGACTTCTGTCCATAAAATCTAGTTTAAATTAAGGACAGAAGAACTTCTTTGTGTGGAAAACTAGAGTTTAGTGCTTAGACCCCAGAGTCTGCAGATGAGGTGCAGGGGGTTCAGTGTACTCTGGTGGAAGATAAGGTGTTGCAACACATTTTGAAAAAGGGAAGATATCAATTTCTGAAACACTGGTTTATGAATCTACCTCAACTCAAAACAGCCTATTGTTAATCTTCAAAATTCCTTTCAGTTTATTTTTCTACTTAGGAAAGAATGATTTAAAAAATAGTAGTTATCAAGTGGGCACAATTTCTCCCCGTCTCTGACAGTCACTTGCACACTGACTCCACAGCCATGTTAGCCTTTCTGCCACCCTTGGGCAGAGTGGGTATCTCTAGCTCCCACTCTTCCTCTTCCTGTTACAGCACAAGGCCTGGTCTTGTTGCAACAGGCCAAGCCCAGTCTAAATTCTGCCATGTATCTGGCTTTTTCTTGCTAATTTTTTTTAAATGAAGGGAAAGGGCATTTAAAAAATATCATTATTGTTTTATTCCTTTTTGTTGCCCTTTTTGTTTTATTGTTGTAGTTAATGTTGATGTTGTTGTGGGATACAACAGAGAGAAATGGAGAGAGGAGGGGAAGACAAAGAGGGGGAGAGAAAGACAGACACAGGCAGAATTGCTTCACTGACTGTGATGAGACTCCCCTACAGGTGGGGAGCCAGGGCCTTGGACCTATTCCTTATTTCTTAAGTTCTATCTATAAGTGAGATTTCCAAATACTCATCTTTCTCCTTCCAACAAATGGTACTAAACATGGCCACCTGAAGTTCCATATAGTAGGACACAAGAGGATGATTTCTCCATCTTCAATGGGTGAGTAGACTTCCCTTGTGTATATGGACCACAAGCATTTAAAACACTCCCGTCTGTTAACCTTTGGGGTTGCTCCTGGATTTGGACCCACCTGTGCACTGATCATTTTGGAGACCTATTTGTCTCCTTTTGTATGGCAGTTTTTTAATCCTCTGCTTATTTCCTTTCTGTGTGTGCCTAAGTTGGGCGTGTGTGTGTGTGTATTTCCCACAACTAGAAGGCATTGCTGTCTCAACTTACCTGACACCAACATTTCATTCAAATGCTTCTAATGTAACACTGACACTTACTGGCCCGCTCTGGGCCCCCAATGTGGGAAAGGGCCCACAGTCCCTCTGTGACACTGTGTCTATCTGTCTGCAATCACAAGGCCAGCACTACTACCTGGTCTCTCTTTGGTGGGGATCAGTCAGATTCCTCCCTTTGACATCAAATGGGCCAGATTGTTCCTTAGTTCTCATTTCTTTTGTTTTCTTTATACTTTCCTTCTCTTCCCTCCTTCATGTCTCTCTCCCTCTCCCTCTCCCTGTTCCTCTCTCTCTATATATATATATATTTGTAAACTGGCACATGTATTTATGACCAGAAAGTACCTCATCAATACCCTTTGCAACCTTGTGTGAGTTGAGTAACTGTTGCAAAGTTACCAGTCACCAGCAGACTCTAGCAAGTGTTCAGACTGGTCAGCACAGGCAATGCAGACAGGTTGTTTATAGTGACTTCTCAACTGAAATTGAACAGCCAAGGTTTTAACACAATGGCTCCCTTAATATTCTGTGATGTCTGAACTTGATCCACTGTGGGAGCCTGGCCTCTAGCTACAGCCTGAGCCTTTCACGAACAGGAGGTGATGAACACCTTGCCGCGTTCAGATATTCCAAAAGGGACCAGGGTGAATCTGGGATAACAGAGAGCACATGTTCCCCAGCATGAAGACTGAGTACAAATCCCTGGGCCCTTTACAAGGGGAAATGTGAGGATTTATGATATGTATACATTTCACTTTCTTGCATTCTGGTCTGGTAAGAGACACAGTGCACAGAGACAGAGTCCTGTGTGAGAGAGGCTCCAGAGACAAAGAGGAGGAGCCACTATCTACCTATAGCCACTGAAAAATAAGCGCCCTCCCTAGCAGTGAGCTGGGTCTGATTTCACAACAGGAAGTGTCCCCAGGTTGGACTGTGGGTGGGTCTTGGTCCCTGCCTGTACCACCCCCTCACCCCTACAGGTGGCTTTCAATGTCAGGAGCCACATCAGGATGGCAGTCATTGGCCCAGAGGGGACACTTGCAGAATGGCTGGGGTTCACCAGTGCTCCCTGCTGGTTCCTACTCAGTGTCTGGGCCTGAGGACACACTGACCTGGGTTCTCCTCAGAGGTCTGCTCCAGATGGCAGGGCTCTGCGATGATGGAGATAGAAGTGGAGTCTTGTGGTCTCCAGCGCAGCAGCTCAATAGTTGGCAGCTCACTCATTTCCTATCCACAGTCTTGATGCCCTAAACGGAGAACAGTCAACATGCAGACTCAGGCTGAAGAATGGTACCAATCAGGTCAACTCACCTTAAGCTAGTGCCCACATGGTGCCTTAGGTCCTCCCTCTGGGCCTCAGGATGGAGCCACTGTGTCTGTGGGAGCATCACTGCACTCAGCCAGGGAAACCCTACAGAAAGCAGGTGCCAGGCATAGAAACTGCTGAGTCCATGGGAGCAAGCTTCCCAGGTTCCCTTGCTTAGAATGCAGACATCCCTTGGTACAGGGTGCAATAGGAACTTTATATTCCATGATGTCTGGGGTGACATTGCACTGGGTTTGTCTTTCTTCCAGTAGAGGAGGGAGATAGATCAAAAATAACACAAGAGGCCGGGAGGTGGGGCACCAGGCTGAGGGCACACATGACCATGTGCAAGGATCTGGGCTTGAGTCCAAGTTCCCAACATGCTTAGAGATGAAACACGCTGCAGGTGTCTATCGTTCTCTATTCTCTCTTCCCCCCCCCCAATATATCTTTATTCAATAAAATAGGGAAAAAAAAGGAAAATGACTGACAGGACCAGTGAATTCATGGTGCCAGTAACCAGCTCCATCCACTGAATTACAGGATAGCAGAGAGAGGGAGAAAGATAGGGAGAGGGAGAGGGAGAGAGAGAAAGGCAGCAACACAGCACTGACACTTATTTCCATCCTATGGTGAGGATTGAGCTTGAACCTGGATCTGGCACAGGAAAAGCTGGCGACTGCAGTATGAGGGCTCTTCTCCTGGGCCCATTAGTAACTTCTGCTAGGATCCTGTCTGAGAACACTCCTGCTCATCCATGCCCAATACCATTGAGATCTGTATTTCTATGGCAGATTATTTGTCAGTTCTGACACTAAATGTGTCCTTCTTTAGAAAAGATTTGATTTACTATTTCTTGCGAATAAAGATAAGAGATATTGAGAGGAGAGATGGGGGTAGAGAGATAGACAGGAGCCTGTAGTTCTGTTTCACTGTCCATCAAGGTTCCCTGTTGCAGGTGGGGGCTAGGGACTAGAACCTGGATGCTTGTGCACTGTAATTTGTGCACTCTACCAGATATGCCACTGCCTGTGCCCTGACATTGCCTTTCTAAACTGTGCCTTTACAGAGATCTGTTAAGAAGTCAAACAAATGAAGGTAGGAACACTGATGGCTGCTGTGATTAAATAACTGCAATGGATTGTGTGGAATTGCTCTGCTCACTATACTGACACATGAGGTCAGTCTAATAGACTTTAAATGTTTCTTTTCTTTTATTATTTACTTAACTGTTATGGTCTTGTGACCACCCACTAGTTCCAGAAGACCTTTTCTTTTGAATCCTTTAAAAAGAGACAAGGTGGCTGGGCGCTAGTGCAGCAGGTTAAGTGCACATTGTGTGAAGCTCTAGGACTGGCCTAAGGATTCTGGTTCGAGCCCCTGGCTCCATAAGTGGAGAAGCAGGTCTGAAGGTATCTGTCTTTCTCTGCCCTCTCTCTCTTCCTCTCCTCACTAGATTTCTCTCTGTCATGTCTAACAACAATGATAGCAATAACAAAAACAATTATAATAACAATAAAGAACAAGGGCAACAAAAGAGGAAAATAACCTCCAGGAGCAGTGGATTCATCGTGCAGGGAACAGAGACGCAGCAATAGCCCTGGAGGCAGAGAAAGAGAGACAGAGATTTTGAGATAGAGATCCAGGCTCACTGCAAGCCTCCACTGATCATGGAGTCTCCCCTCTGTGCTGTTTGAGCTGATTTGATGTGCATGTGTGAACCTGGGACTTCCTACACAATAAAATGAACTTCGCTGTGGGAGCTCCGTGCCAGTCCTAGAATGTCCTTCTCCTTGTCAGGGCTACAAAGGAACAGCAGGCACTTTGCTCTATGCTCCCATCCCACTGCTCCTCCCAGCCCATGGAGTCACCATAGAGAGGACACAGGGGACTGAAAACCCAGAAGTCAAGTACAAAGCCAGAGCTGACACAGGGAGTAACTGTGCATAAAAACAGTGGCTAGTACTTCATGCTTAGGATTGCTTTCCATTGCCCTTCCCAAAATAGAGAAAGACAGTTTGCTGTGGTGTGGATTTGAGTTTTAAAAATGTGGTTCATTTCTTTTTCTTTTTTTTCCCTAAAATGTTTTCTTAAAGACGTTTTAAAATATTTATTTATTTCCTTTTTGTTGCCCTTGTTGTTTTCATTGTTGTAGTAGTTATTATTGTTGATATTGTCATTGTTGGATAGGATAGAGAAATGGAGAGAGGAGGGGAAGACAGAGAAGGGGAGAGAAAGATAGACACCTGCAGACCTGCTTCACCGCCTGTGAAGCAACTCCCCTGCAGGTGGGGAGCCGGGGGCTCGAACTGGGATCCTTGTGCCGTTCCTGCGCATTGCGCCACATGCGCTTAACCCACTGCGCCACCGCCCGACCCCCGTCCCATAACTTTTTTATGCAGTCATCTGTCAAAGGGCATTTGGGTTGCTTCCAAATGGGGGCTATATAGGTCCTAAACTGGAGAAATGTGGGCTGTGGTTTTTCTAGTTGTTCAGGAAGCTTGATGGACGCCTATCTTTTATTTACCACTAGACACACAACCACCTCAACATTATGCCTCTGCCAGGCATCATTCACAGTTTTGGATGAGACCTTGGTTTGCAAGACTATATGTTTCAGACATGTCCATGCAGCTTCCAGGGCAAGTTTCCAACACTGTCCAGGTCCCAGACCTCTAGGTGCTAATGACCGTCCACCACAAGTGGCTACTAATGAATTCTTATCTGCATCTTCAGATTGGCCTACATATTTAAGTTATTTTCCTGAGGAAATGAAATAGTGTCCTATAGTAAGAACTAAAAAAAAAAAAAAAGAAAAGAAAAAAGGCCCAATTCTCATGCAACCAACTTTTGAATGGGGAAGACAGAAATTCAACAGAAGAGACTACCAATCACAGTGTGATTCTAGACTCCTGGAAATATTACCCAGAAAAAAACAAAGAGGGAAGTGAGGGAGTAAAGGTGAAAGATGAAATCTGAATGATACTGTGGAGAGGACAAACAAGGAAGGCTCCTTGGAAGAGCTCATTTGAAAGGAGATTTATTTGAATTTAATTTCTTTTTTTTTTTTCAGAGCTCTGCTCAGATCTGGCTTATGGTGGTAGCAGGGTTTGAACCTGGGACCCAGAAGCGTCTGACATAAATGTCATTTGCATAGCCATTATGCTCTCTCCCTGGCTCTTGATTTATTTTAATCACTGCAGGGAATAATCCTGGCCCTGCCATCTGCACAGTGCCACTGAATGACCCTAATGCCCAACTGTATAATATTTAAAATAATTTTTTAGAGAGAGAGAGAGAGAGAGAGCAGTTGGAGAAAGAGAGACAGAGTCATCACAGCACCTGTCACCACCCATGACGAGACTGAGGCCATGTATGGTGCTGATGCTCAAATGCAGGGATTCAAACATGGGAGGCATGCACTCTAAGAGATGAGCTATCTCCAGTCACCAAAATGTAAACACACTTTGAATTCATCTAAAATGCCACTGTGAATAACTGCAGGAACGATATAAAATTGAGGGGGAAAATTACACTTCTCACTGATATTTTTAGCTAAAATTGGTGTTACGTCCTGGACCCAGACATGAACATGTTTCTGTCCACAGTGCCAGTGAGACGAGCCCCACTCCTTCATTTAGACATGGTTCAAGACAGTCACATCAGTTTCTGTTTTTAAAGGAAAAATGGAAAGACTCTAAGTTACAGAACAGCCTGACATGTACTTCCAAAGAACATGAGCTGCTCAGAAGGGTTCCCAGAACAACAATCCACACACTGTTACTATGGTGCCGATCTCCGCATCTCGGCTTCCTCACCAGCCTGGCCACCACCACTGGCAATGCTCTGTCTTAATCTTATCTTCATATTCACTGAGCATGCTCTTACCAAACCAGACGTGTGTGGGCACTCACAGGACTAACTGACCTCACTTCTCTAAGTATATGTCAATGTCCCTGAAGCCCCGTGGCTGTCCCTCCAAATAAATGTGCAGCACAGGGAGTTTCACCTGGAGCTATTCAGCACTGAGCTCGGCCCCCCAGAGGAAGTCCATCCTGTGACAGAACAGAATCTCTGGGGTCTAAAAACTCCTCAGATGGTGCCCACCTGCAGCCAGGCTTCATCTCTGCACACTGATGTGCTAAGAACGCTGTGCTCTGCACTAAACTCTGCTCCCTCACCTCAATAATAGTAACTCTGAGCTTCCTTCAGACGTATGTTTAAATTCTAATATGCAGTTCATTCTGACGGAAGAGAACGTCTAACAGCTGCTGGGAAAATGCAAGTGCACCTGCGTGTATCTTGGATGCTGAATCCCAGGCCCCAGACTGTTCAGTTATTTCCCTATCGTGTTCAGTCCTGGCTATGCTGTGTCATGTTCATAGGTAAGGCCTGTAGGACTCCAACATCAGAAGCTAACTCAGTAGGAACCAAAAGGTTTGGGCTCTGTGTGTGCATATGTGTGTGTCTACATCCACACATCTCTACCCCTGGCATATGTGATGAGAGGGCTCAGGGCAAAAGCCATGGCTCAGGTGCTAGCTCATCTGGTAGAGGTCACATGTTACCATAGTAGAGGACCTGGGTTCAAGTCCCTGGTTCCTCTTGAAGGGGTAAGAACTCAGGAGCAGGTGACCAGTGCTGCATGCGATCATCTTCTCTATTTTGAATAGAGAGAGAAATTGAAAGTGGAAAGAGAGATTATAGAAAGGGAGAGACACCTGCTGCTCTGCTTAACTGCTCTGTGAAGCCTCCTTTCCCCCCGGGTGAGGACCTGAGGCTTAAACCTGGGTCCTTGTACATTATCGTAGCTGAGCTCTATAGTGTGTGACACTGTTTCCCCCATCCATCTGGGTGCTCCATCGAATGAAAAATGGGAAAAGAAGAAGATAAAGAACCGCCTCTAGGAATGGTGGAGTTGGGCAGGTGTGGAGTCCCAGCCCTGGAGGGACAAAATGAAGCACAGAGTAAAGGCCGTCTCACACTAAACATTTCCGTGAACTTTCAAAGGTTCAGTGTTCACCTCACTGTTGCCTTCCTTCTAGCTTTTGCTGTTTGTCTGTTTTCCTTTTGCCATCATCTTAATGGGGGCCTCCAGGTTTATGGGAGAGTTGACATGAGGGCACAATCCCAATCACTGTCTCTGTAACCTATGGAGACACCCGGTCTCCTGCCCTCAGAAAGCAGAAGCGCCTTTGAAGAAGCTTCTGGAAGCTCCAGGTGGGAAGCAGTGACGTCAAGGTCATAGGCATGTGGATGAGGTCTCAGACCCACATCACTGAGTGCACCCCTTCTTACCATCCAGCAGGACGGGATCCCCCTGCGCACTGTGACTCCTGGTGGACTTGGGGTGTGGTCTCCAACCCGGGTCCTGGTGCCTCCTCTCAGAGCAGAAGTGCAGACCCGTGTGGAACCATGAAATCAGGCAGGAGCAGGAGTGGGAGCAGGAGCAGGAGGCAGAGGCTCAGGGCATAGAGAGAGCAGGGGTGAGTCTTTCCTGGATGAGTCATGGTGTTGAGGGAGAGAAGGCACAACCCAGAAATGGGAGTGGTTACAGCTGTAGGTGGGGCCTTTGGCTTTAAAAGTGGTGAACCTTGTGGGGCTTGCTCTCTTTCTGGGGAATACCATGTGATCAAGGAGAAAGTGAGTGAGTTCATTCCTCTCCCTCTCCCTCTCTTGTACACTAACATGTTTCGTTTTCTCTACAGTTTAGTTTACTTGGATAATCATGCTCTCTTTTTAATTCATTGTTGAGATTGGCATGAGGCACTTTCAGAATGGGGGCAGGTGCCCCCCCCACATTATCTCTTTAACAATTGTGTGGGATGGAGGGGCTGTGAGTCAGTGTTGGGATCCCCAATAAAGGCCCAGCAGTGTCACTTCATTCAGGTGATCTGGACTGTGTCCTACTGGCCACCATCACAGGGAAGACTGAGGGGCTGCTGCAGGCAGGGGCAGGTCTTGTGTCAAAGCCCAGCAGCTCCCCCAAGAGCTCCTGAAGGGGAGACCCAGGTCCCCAACCAGCACTGGCCCAAGTCAAGGGCCAGGAAGACACCAAGGTCATGACCTCAGAGGTTACAGGGGCCTTTGAATTTTTTTTTTTTCTCAGCTGCTCACTCCCTGCTCAGCTCTGGCTGATTCTGGTGCTGAAACAGGATTTGGGATCTCAGAGCCCCAGGCTTTCAAGTCATTTGCACAACAATTCTGCTGACTGGCCAACCCATTACAGGGACTTTGGCAAATGCAGATTGGGATCACAGTGAGACTCCAGCTCACATATCAACATACCTTTAAGATCTGGGGTCTGGGAAGGTGTGGGCAAAGGGAACCCTGAGAAGTGACACTGCTGTTGGGAATGTAAACTGGTGCAGCCCCTTTGGAAAGCTGCAGGGAGAGTCCTCAAACAAACAAAAAGGGTAGTGCCTTAAGATCCAGCAATACCATCCCTAGGCTTCTATCCAAAGACATGGAAGCACTGGTTCTCAAAGATATCTGAGCCCAGGGGCCAGGCGGTATTGCAGCAGGTTAACTGCACATGGCAGCACAAGGATCCTGGCTTGAGCCCCAGGCCCCCTGCTCCACACATGCAGGGAGGGGTCGCTTCACTGGGGGTGAAGCTGGTCTGCTGGTGTCTGTCTTTCTCTCTCCACTCTCTCTTGCCCCTCCTCTCTCAATTTCTCTTTGTCCTTTCCAACAACAGCAATGCAACAATGGCATCAAAGTTGGAAAAATGGCCTCCAGGAGCAGTGGATTTGTAGTGCAGGCACCCAGCCCCACAGATAACCCTGGAGGCAAACACATTAAAAAATAAAAGGTATCTGAGCCCCATGTTCTCAGCTGCACTGCTTACAGTAGCCGAACAGGAAAGCAAATAGCCAATAGCAGATCACTGAATAAGAAGTTATGGGAATAGGTATTAATCATTCCTCGAATGTTCGTAGAATTAAATGAATCTATTTTTAATGGAAACTATGAATAGTGTTGTTTACAGTCATTAATGTAGGAACACAAGCAGAGTGACTTCTCCTGGTCAACTGGGTTATCAAGCAAACTTACCAACATTGATCACGGATGTTTAATAGTGAAATCTGGCCTAATAGTGATAATATCTAATAGTGAGACCTGGTATCAAGTGCTTTTTTATTTTTTTCTTCAATTTTTAAAATTTATTTATGTTTATTTTATATTTTCCCTTTTTATTTATTTTTCCCTTTTTATTGCCCTTGTTCTAGTTGTTGTTGTTATTGATGTCGTCATTGTTGGATAAGATAGAAATGGAGAGAGGAGTGGAAGACAGAGTGGCAGAGAAAGATACACACCTGCAGACCTGCTTCAAAGCTTGTAAAGGGTCTCCCCTGCAGGTGGGGAGCCCGGCAGGCGGTGGTGGTCAAAGCAGGATCCTTATGCAGGTCCTCATGCTTCATGCCACCTGTACTTAACCCACTACACTATACCACCCAAGTCCCATCCATTGCTTTTTTTTCCAGTCCTCTTTTATGATTAAAGTCATGAATAACTCCAAATAAACAGTGTGACACGTAACTTTTTAGTATATTCTTGTGAGAGTTTGCTTCCTACCTTGCTGTTCATTACTCAATTTCTCTCTGGTAGTACACAAATGGGCAGAGAGGTAGAGAAATAACTGCATTTGTATGTATAGATAGAGACATGTAGAAATAGGGAACGTTAAAGCAATACTATGTCGTTATTTATCTACTAGGAAAACATATTTCAGAAACTTTATCTCTTGTACTTCTGATACATTTTTGAACTAGAATTTTAGACACTTCTGCTTTATTCTAAGGAATCTGAGGATCAGCAGAATTGCTGTGACTTGAACTGCAGCTCTTTCCCATCTACATTTTTTCCCTCTTTATTTTCATGGAGGTTAAGGGAGCCTTCCTGTGGTTATCAAAGAAAGAACATGCAGAGAAAAAGTCAATTGACTGTGAGAGATGGTTAGGTGTTCTCTTCAAAAGAACACGAATAGAACAACTGTTTAGTACAAACATTCTTTTTATAAATTGTTATCTGTGACCACCTGTGGCCAGTAGTTTTGTATTCTTTAGGTCAGCTCCCTGCAGTGCCTCCCAATCCTCCAGCAGAGACCCTCATACTCCCTTCCTCCTTCCCTCCTTTAGACAATGGAGAGATTGTGAGCTCTGAATCCCAGCCCAGGGGTGGAGGAGTCAGTTCTGCTTCAGATATAAAAGATGGGAGAAGGCTGAGGGGGACATGCTGCTGCCTGAAGGCCACTGTTGGTGGCACACCCTTTTGCAAAAGAATAAATAAATGCCTTGCTTCAATTCCTATTTTTTGCCTTGACAACTATTTTTAATTGGACATCATTTCCAACACTAGGAACCCAGGGATGCTGATGGCTCACCCCACTCCTGCCACCTAACAACATCCCATTTGTTCTTTCTCTCTGAATTTAAAGTCTACTGAGAAATTGAGAGGAAGGGGAGAGATAGAGATGTGGAGAGAAAGAGACCCCCACAGACCTGCCTCACCTCTCCTCCCCATGCAGGTGGGGAACCACCAGGGCTCCAACCCTGGTCCTTGTGCAGGGAAGTCTGGGAACTCCAGCAGGTTCCTCACAGCCCAGCAGCCCAGCACAGGTGTTCAAATCATTTTTCCTGGAAGGGGTTGGAGCAGTGCAAGAAATGGAAGGGGATACACCCATGACACAAACACAGGGGGAGCAAAGGCAGAGCTCCAGGACCCTTCTGTCTCTGTGGCCACCTCACCAGGACAGGGAACTTGGCGCCTCAGCCTCATAAACCTGGTGCCATGCCCAGTGAACAGTCTCTTACCTCTCTCTAGCTCCTGGGAAGGAAGCTCCCAGGAACAGATCCTGGGTACAGACTGCAAACACCCTGCCCAAAGGAACAACTATTCCAGACCAAGGGGCAGTGCAATGAGAGCAAGGCCAGCCCAGGAGGGGCCTTGCTGTGTTATGTTGCCCCCTTGTGGTCACAGAGCAGAATGCACCTTACAGCCAACCAAAGGGCTCCCATATTTCTCCCAAATTTCACCTCACTTTCTTTTCCAGACACAGATCCAGGGAGAAAAACTGTATGTTTTTCACTGTCAGCTCAAGCTCAAGGGGCGCGGGGGAACTGAAACTGGGCTCTTAAAGCCACAGGTATGACAGGCTTCAGCAGAACTCCTAAGCACAAGTTCTTCGTATTTTATTTTATTTAAAGAACTCACAAAGTTTTATACCACATTCAAATATGCGTCACACAGGTATGTTTCTTCTTCTCCTTCTTCTTCTTCTTCTTCTTTTTAACCAGGACACTGATCAGCTCTGGACTATGGTAGTCTTAGGGATTGAAAATGGGACCTTGGTACCTCAGGCATGAAAGTATTTTTGCATAACCACTATGCTCTCTACCCCCACTCTCTTTTATTTTAAATAATTGTATTTTATTGTATTATTGTATTTAGTTATGGGGAGAGAGAAAGATGTCAATGCCCTCCCAGTCGAAGGGCTTCTTTGAAAAATATTTTTATTTTCCATTACTTTCTTAAATAGCATTACTAATGAGAGATAGGTATAAAGACAGAAAGATGATAACTAGGCAGTCACTTCTGCCCAAGCCCTACTTATTTATTTACTACTTTATCACATTTTATTTTATTGTTATGTTTAGTAATGAAAGCTACAGAAATGGAATGATACAAAAAGTGTGAGAATGGGCAGGGTTAAATAATTAAATAACATAATGCTGATGGAAAGAGACTCATACTGGAAGCTCTAGGGTTCCTGCCTCACCATGATGCAGAGCTGAGCAAGGCTCTGGTAAAAAAATAAATACTTAATAAATAAGTGTGTGTGTGTGTGTGTGTGTGTGTGTGTGTGTGTGTGTATCAGAGTGAAAGCACAGCACTGCTCAGCTCAGACTTATGCTGGAGAGCTGGGGATTCAACCTGAAGCCTTGGAACCTGAAGCATGAAAGCTTTCTATGTAAACTTTAAGTTAGCTCCCCAGCCTCCAAGTTTAGATGTCATTAACTGGCAAAGATCCTGAACACAATATTAAGAAGAAAAAAAGTAAAATCCATTATAGTGGTAACGCCATTATGTTAAGTAAAGACATCTGGGGAGTCAGCGGTAGCACAGTGGGTTAAGCACACATGGCACAAAGCACAAGTACCAGCATAAGGATCCTGGTCTAAGCCCCTAACTCCCCACCTGCAGGGGGGGGGTCACTTCACAGGCAGTGAAGCAGGTTAACAGTTGTCTATCTTTCTCTCCCCCTCTCTGCCATCCCTTCCTCTATGCATTTCTCTCTGTCCTATCCAACAACAATAACAACAACAGGGAAAATAAAGTTTTTTTTTTTTAAAAAAAATACTGAGTAGGAAAGAACAGACAAACTGAGAGACAGAGTACGATTATTGTTTAAATTTGGAGGGTGGATGAATGGGGATTTGTGGTTTTTTATAATTTGGTCTATAAGTGGTAAAAAAAACGAAAAAAAAAACTGAGGAGATAGCATAATGGTCATACAAAAGCACCACTATACTCCATATATCTCTCCTTCTCCTTCCTCTCCTTTTCTGTATTTCCCTTCCCTTCCTTTTCCTTCTTTAGCTGACCACTGCTTAACTCTGGCTTATGCTGTTGGAGACTGAATCTGGAATCTCTGGTGCCTCAAGCACTAAAGTCTTCTGCATGAACTACTAAGTAGTCCCCCAATTTCACTCAGAGACAGGCACTCCCCCTTGGTGCTGTGACTCTCATTTTTTAATAAATATATTTGATTTAATAGCACAGAGAGAAATTAAGAAGGAAGGAGAAATAGAGAGGGGAGAGACAGAAACACACCTATAGCACTGCTTCACCACTCCTAAAGCTTTAACCCCTGCAGGTAGGGGCTGAGGGCTTGAACTAGGGTCCTTGCACATGGTAACATATACACTCTACTGGGTGTACCTCTGCCCAGCCCCTGGTGCTATGGTACTCCTATGTGGTACCAGGGTTCATCTGGGCCAGGAGCACCCTACTAGGTATGCATCCGACCTCTCTCAGCCCCTAGCAAAGACATTTAAATATTATATGGAGCAGAGCATGGTGGGTGGTGCAGCCAGTTGAGCACACAGGTTACCATGTACAGTGACCTGGGTTCAAGGCCCAGGTCCCCACCTCTGGGGGGAGGTTTCATGAGAGAAGCAGTGTAGCAGGTATATTTCCCTCCCTATATCCCCTTTCATTTTCAATTTCTCTCTGTCTCTACAAAGAAGAAAGTAAATAAATATTTTTATTTTTTATATTTTTATTTATTTCCCCTTCTGTTGCCCTTGTTGTTTTTTATTGTTTGTGTACTTATTATTGTTGTTATTGACGCCATCATTGTTAGATAGGGCAGAGAGAAATGGAAAGAGGATGGGAAGACAGAGAGGGGGAGAGAAAGACACCTGCAGACCTGCTTTACCACCTGTGAAGTGACTCCCCTACAGGTGAGGAGCCAGGGGCTCAAACCGATATCTTTATGATGGTCCTTGTGCTTTGTCCCACATGCAATTAACCATGCAGTACTGCCAACTCCCATAAATAAATATTTAAAAAAAACTTTTAAAAAGACTAAGAAACAAAGATTTTGCTAGGCAGGTGAAATAGCTCACTTGAATAGTGCATTGGTTTTTCCATGTGTCTAATGCAGGTTTGAACCCTGCCCCCACTTCACTGAAGCAAGCTTTAGTGCTGTTATCTATCTATCTATCTATCTATCTATCAATCAATCTACCTATGTATCATCTATCTCTATCACAACAAATAATTATTATGGTTATTCTGGGAAATGGCATAATTCAGAAATAGGATTGACTCACTGCTCAGAATCCTTCAAAGCAGATGCCAGGATCTAACTCCTAAAAGGAGTCAGAGATGGGTGAGCTTATAGCAGTAGCGGAGTGGACTCTCTCTATGATTCTATCTCTCTCCCTGTGCCTCTTTCCCCTTCCTTCACTCTCCCTTCCCACTATCTCAGAATTTATAGTTGATGGCTTATTTTTGTAATTGTCTATTCTTGCCTTTCCATTTTTCATTTCTCTACTTTTCGTAATGTCTGTTGTTTTTACAGTGTTGGTGTTGTCTGGCTAACTGCTTTTGATTGAACTGCATCAATCTCTGCTTCAGCTGCTAATGTACACTCTGGGGTTTGTGACTTCATCTGAGAAAAGACTCTAGTGTGCCCTTATACTCACACACACAACAACTTAAGAATGACAGGACAGAAAACTACAAACCACGTCAATGAAAAAATAAAGAAGGTAAAATTGAGAGCAAATAAACCTGATAGCACAATGAATCAGGACAAGACCCCAGAACAGAGTCCAGATAAATCAGAAGTAATTATAGATTAGAAAGGTATGCAAACACTAATAGACCTGATGATCACAGAAATGAAGACAACTATGGAGGAAAGGACTGTCAGAAATAGGGAAACAACAGAGGAGACCCTCAAGGAAAATACCAGCCACCTCAAGGTAATTAGAGAAATGAAAGCTGACATAGCTGAGCTAAAAGGCCAACTAGCAGAACAAGTTACTGAGCTGAAGAAGGAAGGGAAGGAAGATTAACAGAAGCAGAAGACAGAATTACCAGACAGGGAGGATGAGCTAGAGAAATAAAAGAAGGACGTAAAAGAGCTAAAAGAGAGATTGAGAGACACTGAAAACAATAACAGAGACATATGGGATGATCTCAAAAGAAGTAACACTTCATAATTGGCCTACCAGAGGAAAAAAGAGAGGAAGGGGAAGAAAATATCCTAGAGGAATTAAGAGAGAAAAACTTCCCAGCTCTCAACAACAGAAAGGACATTAAGACTTCAGAGGCCAGGAGAGTCCCAAACAGGATAAACCCAAACCTGAAGACATCATGACACATCGTAGTTACAATGAAAAGAAGTAAGGATAAAGAAAGGATCCTGGGTGCTGAGCAGCAGCACAGCCAGTTAAGTGCACATGACCTGAAGTGCAAGGACCAGCATAAGGATCTGGGTTTGCGCCCCCCTACAGGGGGTCACTTCACAGATGGTAAAACAGGTCTGCAGGTGTCTATCTTGTTCTCCCCCTCTATCTTCCCCTCCTCTCTCCATTTCTGGCTGTCCTATCCAACAACAATACTACTAACAACAATAATGATAATATTGCATCTGCCAGTCCCAACCTAATCAATGTAACGAGTACCACCTCAGCATGCTTCACTTCAGACTGTGTCAAGAGACTTCAGGTGTGGAACGACAACCTTCAGCTTCATTACTCGGGTGAGACCTATCCTTCCATAGTATTCTCTAATTCCATCCCAGGAGGTTCACTCCCAACAAAGTCCCAAAACCTAGATATAGACCAGGTCCCATGAGATAGAGCTTATGTTCACACCATCCATAAACTAGGGCAAAATATATACCTGGAAGCATAAGTACACAACAGTCTGCAGTGAGTCAGTATAAAGTTCCTAATGAAATAGTATCTAATTAGACTTAGATACCCTCCTCACCTCCTTCCTATTACAGTTCTCTCACTCACCCCAAAGCTAACCTTAACAAAGCAAGGACTGCAAACCTGAATAAGGGCAAGAGACTGGCTTACGTTAATGATGACTCTTTAGTCACTATCAGGCCACCCCATCAGCTGGGGCCCTATTCGGGGAGTCCTGAGATTCTCAAACAGACATGATGGGCCCAGACATCAAATAATTCCCTCTCTCCATTGTTACCAGTCATCTCTCTCAAAAACAACCCTATGTGGGCCCCCCATAGGACCTTGTCCTCACCTTGGATCAACAATGGTAGAGAATGTTCTATCCTCCCTTTGGAGCATGGACAACATAAGCTACGCTACACCTAAGGAAGATCGGTCCTGATATTGGGGCAGCTTGGAATGCTCCTACTCGTGACCACAGAATGTGAGCTCAGATCTACAGGGATGCAGAATTCACATAGGCTCCTAAGTTGAATATTGGCCCCAGTCCATATCAAATTGATGGGGTTTACAGTCAACAATATTTATACACCTTTCCCATATTATGGAACTACTCTCTTCCCTGATCCAGCTTTCTGTCCCTATTCCAGCCATGACATCGCCTCCCCAGATAATATTGGGATCCACTTGCATATCAGATTTCAGGTTCAGAGGAAAAATAAAAAACTAGTATAGCTACAGGACCTTTGAAATATTACTAAAATATGCCTATTAGCTATCTCCAAAATGGAGGGCCCGCCTCCCCAACATGCCATCTGTACTACTCCAGCCTTTCACATGTATCCATAAACTAGGGAAAATATATACCTGAAAGCAGAAGTACACAAGAGTCTGCAGTGAGTACCCCCCCCAACACTTCATCTGCACTATTCCAGCCTTTAGGTCTATGATTGTCAACAATTTGTTTGGCTTTGTATGTTCTCTTTTCTGCCACAAGGTTCCAGATGTCAGCATGATGCTGACCAGACTTCCCTGGACAGACAACCCCACCAATGTGTCCTGGATCTCTGCTTCCCCAGAGCCCCACCCTAATAGGGAAAGAGAGAAGCAGGCTGGGAGTATGGATCTGGATCGACCATTCAACGCCCATGTTCAGCGGGGAAACAATTACAGAAAACCGACCTTCCACCTTCTGCATCCCACAGTGACCTTCGGTCCATACTCCCAGAGGGATAAGGAATAGGAAAGCTGGCAGGGGAGGGGATGGGATACGGAGTACTGGTGGTAGGAATTGTGTGGAGTTGTACCCCTCTTATCCTATGGTTTTGTGAATATTTCCTTTTTTAAATAAATTAAGAAGGTGAAGAAATTTTTAAAAATTAAACATTTTGAAAATTGCCTCCCTGCAGAGATTTTTTTTTGGCTTCCAGGGTAACTTCTAGGGCTCAGTGCCTGCACTACAAATCCACACTTTGGATGTGCCGAGGTGAGAAAGGATTAAGAGGCCTAGAGGTAGTCTGAGCACTAACTACTGTTCCAGGACTGTGGGGCTGCTCACCCTTTCACCATGAAATTTAAACAATACATTGCATGGCCCGGCTGCCACACACAAATACATACACTACAGTGCCTAAGGATGCCAGGGAGTAAGCCCTGTGTCCTTGCCTGCAGGGGGGAAAGCTTCACAGATTCTAAAGCAGGGATATGGGAGTCTCTGTCTCCCTCTTCTCAATTTCCTTCTCTAGAAAAATAAATATTAAATAACAAAATAAGGGAGTCGGGCTGTAGCGCAGCGGGTTAAGCACAGGTGGCGCAAAGCACAAGGTCCGGCATAAGGATCCCGGTTCGAACCCAGGCTCCCCACCTGCAGGGAGTCACTTCACAGGCGGTGAAGCAGGTCTGCAGGTGTCTATCTTTCTCTCCTCCTCTCTGTCTTCCCCTCCTCTCCATTTCTCTCTGTCCTATCCAACAACAATAATAACTACAACAATAAAACAACAAGGGCAACAAAAGGGCATAAATAAATAAAATAAATATTAAAAATAATAATAACAAAATAAGCACTAAGGTGCAGAGCTTACCCTGCAGTCCTTAGAGCCTGGCTTCTGTTAATTGAAATATGGGAATAGGAGAAGGTGATTCCAGGGTTAGAAGAAGCCTTTTCAACTATAACTGACTTCTAGAGAAAGTATTCTGTAAAACTTTGGAGGATTGAATGAATGGGATGACAGAAAGGCAAAAAGATAAGTCAAGGGAAGGTTAGAATGTCCCCATTAGTCACAAGCAAGGTCCCATCAGTGTAAATCAATCTGAGAAAGTCCAGAAAGAGCTTTGGGGCTTGAACCAGGATTCTTATGCCAGTCCTTGTACTTCCTGCCACTTGTGCTTAACCTGCTGCACTACAGCCCAACTCCAGACTCCCGGATATTTACTGTCCTAACCTTTTATAGGTTCCTGGGCATGAAAACATGTGCTCTCATCAGGGTGAGCCACCACCCAGCACCCCTGTGGAGATTCTCTGGAGTTGGCTGTCAGGAGCTGACCAGCCCCTGGGGCTCAATCTTGAAACTTGAGGCCAGAAAAGGCTGCCTCCTGCTGGATCCTTTCCCTCTTTCTCATCTGCAGAATCTCCTTTGCAGACAGAACTATGTAAAGAAAAATGCATGTTCCAATCTTGTCCCCAAATGTATGAGACAAAGTTATTACTCAATGGCTATATGAATGACATATTAAGATGTAAGAGAGCACTTACTGGTGTTTCTCTAGGCTGTAGGGTAAAAAGCTGTGCATTTAATCACTTCATTATGGGGCTGGCGGTATTGCACCCAGATAAGCACACATAGTACATGGTCAAGGTCCTTCCAGGTCCTGCTCATCCCTGCAGCAAGGAGGCTTCACAAGTGGAGAAGCATGTCTGTATGTCCCTCTCTCTCTCTCTCTCTCTCTCTCTATATATATATATATATATATATATATATATATATATCCTTCCTTTCTCTTCTGAATTTCTTTCTGTCCTATCCAAAAAAAATAGGGAATTAGTAAAAAAAAAAAAAAAAAAAAAGGTAAAAATATGGCAACCAGCTGCAGTGGATTCCTGTGCCTGCAATAAGCCCCAGCGGTTATAACCCTGGACACAAGGAAGAGAACTGACCCCAAATGTCCTAAGGAAACTCAAACTATTATTGTGGTAGTTAATGCTGGACACATAAAAAGTGTTGTGTAGGGAGTCAGATGAGAGCACAGTGGGTTCAGCTCATGTGGCACAAAGCGCAAAGACTGGCTAAGGATCCCAGTTCAAGCCCCAGCTCCTCACTGCTGGAGACACTTCACAGGCGGTGAAACAGGTCTGCAGGTGTCTATCTTTCTTCTCCCCTCTTTGTCTTCCTCTCCTCTATACATTCTCTCTGTCCTAACAACAACAATTTCAATAACAACAACAATAATAACTATAACAACAACAAAAAACAAGGTCAAAACAAGAGAAAATAAATAAATAAATAAATACATATAAAAAAACAAAAAAGTGTTGTGTAAATTTAGATCCAGATGTATCTCTAAAGTATGGAATAGAATCATTCCAAAGTTCTGAAAAACATAATCCATAGAAAAAAATCATTTTACAAAATATTGCAGACTGCCTCCAGCTGACAGTTAATATCAATCTACATGTATGTTGAATTTCTGATTCTTATTCAACATTATGCACTGTTATAAGTTGATCATTCACAATTAAATTATGTGAATGGATCTGTTAGAAGAATCTCCTTTCTAAGTAAGTAGTTGAAGAAAAAAACTGAGTGAGTTTTGTTCATTTTGCTTCCCTGTGTAGGTGATGAGTGCCCTCAAGAGGCTGAATTCCAAAACTGCAGCTAAAGCCATTCTGCCTGAACCTTTTAGAGGTGAAGTGCCAATGAGTCTCTGACAGACAAGGGAAGTGAATGACATCACGGCCACCTGACTGTACTTTACCAGTGTGCCAGCAGCATGATAGAAATATTGTATATGTGATCCATTGCTTCCTTAATCTTTTAATTGTTCCTTATGGCAAATACAAACATCTGTCTCACTTTCCCTGGACTGAGTGAGGAAAAGCATTGTTCAACCATCACATCATTAGTAAGAATGCCATATTTTCCTTCAAACAGTTTATATTAAGGGAAGGTAAGAAAGAAAGAAAGAAAAGTCTGAGGAACCACTCATCCTGGTCAAGCACTCAGATGATGCAGCAGGACAGTGAGAACAGGCTTCTCCCCACCTCTCTCTCCACACAAGCAGACACAGACACAAGCACACTGTCTGGTGCTCAACACACTGTTTTTTCTGAACAGTGATTCTCTCACTGATGTTAATCTGGATGTTTCTTGTCTGTGATCAGATGGAGTGCATCCTACAGAGCTGTTTAAGACAAGAAGTAATGGAAGGCTGGGATGCACCTAGCTCAGAGCACTAGTTACAACATGCTGGGTTCCAGACACAGGTCCACCCTAAAGAGGAAGAGCTTCACAAGCAGTTGAAGCAGGGCTGCAGATATCTCTCCTCTCTCCCTCCATCTCCTTCACTCTACTTTTTCTATCTCTGTCCAGTGAACTATGAATAAAATAATAAAAAAAGAAAGTGAAAGACTTTCATGTGTGAGGATCTGGGGTCCTTTCCAGGTTCAATCCCATTGCCAAAGGCAAGAGCTGAGCATTGCTCTTATCTTTCTCATTAAGATAAATAAATTAATTAATAAAAGAGAAAACATACCAAGAAACTAAGGCATCTATTCTAGGATACATCAAGTCCTCCAATGGTTCCTTGAATGTGGGTATTTTACACTAGAGTTGAAGGACATCAAAGAATGTCCACAACTCATTTGCCAATGGATTCATTCTTTCAAAAATGGTTTTATGAGGATAACATTGCCTTTGTGTGTGTGTGTACACACACACACACACACACACACACACACATGCTCCTGGAAATAGTGTGTCTGTGACAGCATCCATGTGAATATCCTAGTGATATTTACTCTGTTTAGAATTATATAATTAGATGACCACTGCATGAAATAGGGGCTAGGCTTGTAGCATCTCTATTATTTCCAATAAAAGCCTGGAAGTCTATAGTCATCTCAAAAGGAAAAGATTAAAAGACTGAAAGCTGTACGTGCAACTGGCTTTAGAGGGACACTCTGTCAGCTGTCAGTTATGATGCTGACCTTTGACCACTGACAACACAGGCCAGGGTCCCTAGCTACAGTGGAATCTTCAGTCTTGGAGACTGAGCTGAACAGTGCACAAAGTGCTGTGCCCAGCTCTCACTTTCGTGTCAAGGAGTGAAGAGTAGAGGATGTCTGCGTCTACCAGAAAGTCTTCGAGGCTTTCAGCGTGTCTGCGCTGGCTGCCCTGCTTAAGGTAGAGTCTGTTCACATGCCCTGTGTGACCAGCAGAGGAGGAGGAGGGTGGTTCCAGGAGGTGCTCTGTGTGATTCCCACTGACAGGATCCTCAGCTTCAGCCCTGGTCTCATCAACAATTACTTGTGCTCATGAGATTCCCTTCTGCTGATGACAGAGAGCAGGCTTGACCCCTTAGCATCAGAGTCTTGTGGGCTTACTCAGGGCACGGCCAAGGAATAGCTTAGTACTTCCTTGAGTTGAGAAACATTTGAATGTTTGGTTTATTCTCTGCTGATCATGGGTTTCCTGCCCCCTTCAACCCCAAAGCAATGACTGACTTAAAGAAGATTAGAGTCAGTTTTCCAGAATCTTGTTATCTAAGTGTGTATGTTAACCTGAGACCACAATGGAATGACTTCTTCACACTCTTGGATCTATGCAGTCTGACCCCTATAGGTCACACATAGATCTGTTTAAAATTATTTTTATGAGAGAGGAAGAGAGAGTGAATAAAAAGAAGAGAAAAGAGGAAAGAAAGTGGTAGAAGAATGGGTAGGGAAAGAAGCAGCGTCACAAAGGCTAAAACCGCAGATGATACTGTGGTTGATTATGCTCTGACAACGCTGTAGACACTGTGCTGCCTTCAGGCCTTGACCCTGTGTCCCTGAGTTGGTTCTTTAAAACATTTCTCATCTTCTCTCCTTTGACCTCTTAGTGTCCCCTTACATTTTTTTATCCTTATATTGGGGGTCAGTGTTAATTCACTACAGTGTGATTTGTTGACACAGAGTGTCTGCACAATACTCTCACCCCCACTCAGGTCCTCTCCCAGCACACCAAGTACCAGGGCCCCAATACCCTCACTCCCCCTCACTCCCTTTAGTGTCTCCTTTCTACCAGGTCCTGACTCTGCTACTTCCTTGTCCCCTGACACTGAAGTGACAAGCCCTGTGCCCTCTCCTTGAAGCAGCCCTCCATTACCACCAGGCCTGAGTGACCTCAACTATCACAGGAGCTCTGTCTAGCTCAAGACTCCTGAATTTGGCTACTGAGCGCTTCTGGGGGACTGAGACTCCTCTGTAATGCTCTGTGAGGGCTGACATCAGAATGAGCCACTGTCCTACCTGCCAGAGACAAACTGCCCTGCGGGTCTGCTGTGTTGCAGCTCTTCTATGGAGGAGGGCAGTCTGGAAGAGAACATCCTAGTGTTGCCTTATGGCCATATCCAGTTCATGGGCACTGGCAAATTCCAGAAGGGTTGGAGGTGGCAGAAAAGGCAGCTGATCCTATATTCCAACATGCTGCTCATCTCCAACACAAAGTATGTACCTCCCTCCCAAGAATTGGTATAATGCACCAAAGTGAAAGACTCTGGGGTGGAGGAGTGGAGGGAGTACACATCCTGGAAAAGGATGACAGAGGACCTAGTGGGGGTTGTATTGTTATGTGAAAAACACTCAGGGTAAACTGAGAAATGTTATGCATGTACAAACTATTGTAGTTACTGTCAACTGTAAAACATTAATTCCCCAATAAAAAAATTAAAGAAAGAAACACACCCACCATCTCCTCAGGAGAAACCCAGCTACTCCCAGATCGCTGGGATGCAAGCTAACAGTGCTGTGCTCTATTTCCTCCCAGGTACAAGAGTCACTTCCGAATCAAGTACTTGGTGCCCCTGATGGACATGTGGGTGGAACCCAACATGAGGAAAGCCGCAAGAGCCCGCACATCACTGGTCTTGGGATGGGCTGACTGCAGCTTCGTGATCTCTTTTCAGTAAGACTGCAGCCAGGCCCTGCCTGTCTCCTCATGACTCTTAGGGGGAGCACAGCTCCATCTGGGGGTCTATTAGCCACAGGTGCTCTGACCCCCAAAAGGACAGCTCTGTGCTCTCCATTGGCTCCCACTGGCTCTGATACAGGCAAACACATGTAGCTGCTAAGCCCTTTGCAGGTGGGGGCCAGGGGCTTGAACCCGGGTCCTTGTGCATGGTAGCATGTGCAGTTAACCACCAGCACCACCAAAGGGCCCTAAACACAATTTCTCCTCCATTTAGAAGATTTCCTTGCCAACCCAGGAAACTGTCAAAGAGCAGGGCCCCTCAGCACCCAGTGACCAGGACAGGCCTCCTGGATCACACAGTCCCACCAATAACAATCAATGATGCTGTTTACACTGGCCAACACTCATAATATGTTTGTGTGAATGTGCATTTTAACTGTTTTTCTCCCCTTCTCTTGGATTTCAGATCAGTTGAGAAGATGGAGCAATGGTATAACGAGCTTTCTGAGTATGTCCTTATTTCATGTATTTCAAATTTTCAAGTTCTCAGAATGCAGAGTCCAAGCAGTCAATGCCCATCCCTACTGTCCCCCTTCTCTTCATGCTGTGATGGGAGCTAACATCAGCCTGCACCATGTATTAAATGGCCCTGACTTAAGGGCAGGTTTCTCCATGGGCTGGTTCTCAAAGCAAATGAACCTGCCAGAGCTACAGACCAGGGAGGGTCTGGCCTGGACTCCAGGCAGGCCTGGAGGATGGGATCTTCAGCCCTGGTCTCAGAGACCTGACACCACAGACATGTTTTCTGGGATCTGTCTCATTCTCCAGAAATACATTTGCATACTGTTATTCTCATTAAGTCTTGCACGTATCTTTAAAAACTTGATATCTTGAAAAAGCATTGAAAAATGCTGAAATGATTAGCCAAAACACAAGTTCATTTGATAATAGTCTAACAGCTCATTTCTCCTTCTCTCTTTTGGGTCACTGTGGAATCTATTAGCAAAATTTATACCGCCATTCTGGACTACCTGGATATCAACCAAAAGGAGGCAGAACGCACCTGTGTGAGTGTTTCTAAGACTAGAACTTACATTCCAAGTTCCTGCTTTACACAGAAAGTGGTCTAGAGATGAGGGAAGAATTCAGCACATACCACCCGGAAGGATGTATTTTCCTATTTACACACACTTCTCTATAGACACAAAAAATTAGACTGAATGCAACCCTGTCTTGCATATACAGAGTGGTCTGCATTGCTCCCTGTGGATGTTTTCCTCCTGGAATGGGTGACTCTACTAATTAAAGAAAAAATAACAACCTCACTTTTCTTTATGCTACTGGACCAAAATCAAGCTAGGAGGGACCAGGCAGTGGTGTACCCGGTAGAGTGCACATTACCATGCAAGAGGACCTGAGTTCAAGTCCCTGAGACCTACTTGTGGCAGGGGAGCTTCATGAGTGGTGAGGCAGTACTTCAGGTTTCTTTCTCTTTCTCTGCCCCTTTCTTCCCCGTTTCCCCGCTATCAAAGAAAACAAAAAAGAAGAGAATGACAGCCAGGAGCTCTGCGTATCATTTGGTTTCTGGAACTGCAGTACAATAGCTAAGACATTTACTATGGAGAACTAAGACATTCTCTTAACCACATTTTCAGCAGTGACTGAATAATGGTTAATAAGCTTATCCAAGTATACGGGTAGAGTTCCATGCTCACCCCACTCCAAATCCCTGTGTCTCCCATAAGAGATAACTTCATAGTTCTCACAAACCTTGAAATACATTGGAGCTTCCATTTGGGGGGGAGGGCCTGGAGCTAATTATGCTTAATGAACTGAGGAGGTGAGGGCTAAAGAACTGAGTCATGTGAATTTGAACAAAGTAATTCTGAGTATCTTCTCAAATTTGTAAATGTACTTTTCATTCAGTTAGAGTCTTTCCATCATGTGACCTCGGATATCTTTTCTTTCCCATCTTAAATCTTTCCCCATTTTCAGATATGGGACACCATATTCTTCCCTTGGAGTTTTTTTGTTTCTTTGTTTTACTATGGATAGATACAGAAAGAAACTGATAGGGGAGGGGAGATAGAGAAGGAAAGAGACAGAGTCACCTACAGCACTGCTTAACTACTCATGAAGCTGTCCCCCTACAGGTGGGGCCCAGGGTTAGAACATGAGTCCTTGTCCATAGTAATGTGTGTACTTAACTAGGTGTACTGCCTTGCCTGGCCCTGAGGAGGATTCTTTCTTTCTTTCTTTCTTTCTTTTTCTCTTTTTTTTTTCCAGAGCACTGCTCAGCTTTGGCTTAATGCTTATGGTCATCCAGGGTGTTGTACCTGGGATTTTGGAGCCTCAGGCATGACAGTCTCTTTGCATGACCATTATGCTAGGAGATCCCACTATGATATTCTCATAAGATCCACTTACATATATACTTGACCTATGGATACTGTCTGCATGTCCCTTGTACACTGTGTGCTCTTTTTACAATTCTTTACTGCATTAGAATGGGATCATTTTTAATGACCTATCTCAAACCAATTCCTCCTTAATTTTCATCTTCATTATCAGCTTAGTATGTCAATCATAAGGCTTTCTGGCAGGGTAGTGGCACCCAATCCTTGGTTCTTGCACTTGGTAAGGTGTGTGCCAAAACAGCTGCAACACCGCCTAGCCCTCTCTCTTTTTATTTCTTCTTTTGCATAATTTGAAATCTGCATCATGTCAGGGTTGGCCTTCACTCTGCAGCATTGATGCCAGTTTCCTGCCTCTTCAAATACCAGGAAATTCTTCTCCTCTAGTGGGGGGAAGATATATTTTTTTAAAAGCATTTGATTAGATAGCTGACATTTTAAATTACAAATTACTCAACTGAGAGTTACCTGTGTGCGTATCCTGAGACTAGAGAGCATGCAGGAACGAATCCAAATACCCTTGTCATCACACTTTTAAACATGCACTGAAAATCCAAGTATTCATGTAAATCTACAGTGGTGATTCTAAACCACAGTCACCGCCAGGGGTCAAGTAGTTTGATACTGGACACAGGGTTCTCTCTCTCTGTCTCTCTCTCTCTCTCTCTCTGGGGGAAACAGAGCTGCTGGGAAATGTGTTCTTCCACTGCTCACTCCAAAGGCTTATTGTGACCCTGACTTCTTTCTCTCCCAGGACTCTGCAGAAACTGGTCAGGGGTCTGTGAGTTCTAGGATGGAAGAAACCACAGAGCCACCTGCAGGTGAGTGTCAGGGCAATCTAAGAGGCTGACTGTAGTGAGACATTAACTACAAAGGCTCAGGGAAAATGTATTCCAGCTTAGCTTCAATACCTTCTGACAGGGAAAAGTGCAAGCAGTAGGCCTCCATGAATTCAACAGACACTGACCAACTACTACTCTGTAATAGGCTCTAATGACAGTCCTTGCTTCTCTACTTCTCTGTGGCAGACAGGACTGCTATATAAAGCTCTTCCTCATGAGGAATTCATTGCATTCCAGGCACAGGGATGTATAAGAGCATCTTCCTCTTTACTTTGTCAACTCTTTTCTTGGGCACATGCTAGGGCAGGGTTTCCTGTCAGACTCTTGGACACAGAGACACAGAGACACAGCCTTCTTTGCACAGAAGGTCCAAAGAAGGCCCATGTGTCATCTTCTACAGTGAGGTGAGTCTCTTCATGGTCAGCCTGGACCTAGATGGGAGTTTCTCTACATGTAGGTGTCAAACATCTGCATAAACATGAAGGGGGTCAAACGCCAGCCACTGAGGGGCTTCCACTAGAAGCAGATGACTCCCACAGCCTCACATGTGGAGACCAGCTGGGTTCCTGTACATGCCTCCTGCCGAGTCATACCTCCTTTTTGAAACAAGCTCACGACACTAAAAATCAATCCCAAGGGGGTGGGGAGATTGGCAGGGACCCAGTAGTCCCAAAGAAAAACATGCACATCTCCAAGGAAGACACAGTTCCCTTGCCTTGCTCTAGCTACATCCTGTGGTCACGATGGGCTCATCACGACCACTTCAGCCTGAACCTATTTTGGATTCCTCTCCATACAGACAGAGAATATCACTATGAAAATGGAATGGCTCCACTACAGGTGACTGAGGACCAGTCACAGGATCAGGAAATCTCTGGCTTGGCTTCCAGCCACCAGGAGTCCTTCCTTTTGTAGCAGCTATTTGAGGACACCCCAGGTTAGTTCCTCCACAAGCCCAGACCTCAGGGCAGGGCCAGCAGAGGAGAGGGAAATTGAACACTTTGCTGCCAGTGCCACCTCTCTGGACATTTCTCCCCTCTTGAAATCAAGCTCATGATACTGAAAAACCAGCCTCACTATGGAAATGGGATCAGAATATACACCAGAACTAATAGTGACCCAGCATGACAACTTCTACTTCCAAGTTTCTAGAGACCTCTTAAGTTCTCCAATAAAAAGCCAAGGCCAGTTATATACACCTTCAAATTCAATCAAAAGTAGGGAGTCCAGGTCTCCTTTCTCAAATCCTCAAAGATTTTCCTGCTAATATGCAG